>NC_043704.1:69503122-69522830 GCF_006229205.1 Suricata suricatta
AGAAAGTAAGGGAGAAAGGAGAAAGGAAAATAAGGAGTAAAATTTAAAAGAATTGAGTAAAGAAAAAGGAAAAAGAGGTAATAATGACAAAGAAATAAGTACGAAACAAGTGAAGAAAAAGAAAAAAAAATTTTTTATATTAAAAAAAATAACAGCAGCAGCTCCCCCTGGTGAATGGGCGTGGTTTGATGTGGTAGGTCTTGGAGGCTGTTCTCAGAGGCTCTGCCCCTGCCTGAGGCGAAATGAGCAGCAGGAGGTGAAGTGTGCACCTTCACAGACTCAATTGCAGAGTCCCCACCCCCAGCCAGGATCGTGATTGCAATGGGGGAAAGGAAAAAAAAAAAAAAAAAAAGCTGAGTCTCTCTTGGTTTCCGATAGCTGTTGCTCAAGGCGCTGTGCGCTGCTGGAAATGAGCTGGGAGCTCTTGCTGTCTAAGTGCGTACCCAGGCCTCCACCCCCCACCGACTCTTTGTCGTGGGTCGCATAGGTGTGGGCCCTATTTTTTCCTGTGGGCACCTGGGATTCATGCAGTCTGTGCAGGGCGCGAGGTGTGCCGTGGAAATGCGGTCCGTGGTCCCGTTCCCAAAACCAAGTTCGAATTGCTCGCCCCTGGTGCAGCCACAGCCCCGACCGCTTCTCGCCGGGAAGTCCGCACCCCAGGCGCAGCGGCGCTCCGGCTGGTTTTCACCGGGAAGTCTGTTCCCCTGGCCAGCCACGCTCTGGCCGCTTCTCGCCGGGAAGTGCGCTCCCCTGTCTCTTCCCTTTGTCTCTCGGGCTCCGCGCGCTTCCCCCATGTTGGGCTGGGGATCTTGTCTCCCCTGCCTGTCCCGGCCTGGCCTGTTTTCAGATTTCCCCCATTTGCCCTCACTCACTCAGGTATCCTTGAGGTTCTATTCTTTCTGGAGTCCGTATTTTCTCCTTCCACTCTCGCAGATGAGAGTAATATCCTTCTCGGTTCGATAAATGGGTCGGACAGAGTTTACAGAGCTCCCTTCCTCTCCGCCATCTTGGCTCTTCCCAAAAATAAAAATTTTTTAAGACTTCATATGAGCAAAAAGATAATTAATGTAGTTTTTGAGAAAGGGGCAAAAGATATCCACTTTGAAAAAGTGGATAAGAATGGCCAGTAAGCATATGAGATATGGTCACCATCATTAGTATCCTAAAACCATAATGAGATTTCACTTCATGCCCACCAGGATGACTAAATTTAAATAGACGATATAAAATGATGGTGAGGATATAGAGCAACTGAAACTTCCACACATTCCTATTGGAATGTAAAATTGCTGTTGGGAACGTTTAACATGCACCCACCTTATGACCCTATGACTTCACTCCCAGGTAACTCTCAAGAGAAATGAAAACCTGTGTCCACAGAAAGACTTGTGTTAAGAACTTTCACATCAGCCATACTCATAATAGCCAAACACCAGAAACAACCCAAACGTTCATCAGCCAGAGAATGGACAAATAAATTGTGGTATATCTATATAATGGAATACTACTTTGTAGTAGTGAGGAATGAACTACTCATAAACATGAAAATATGGATGAATATTAAATACAGAATGTTTGGGCACTGGGGTGGCTCAGTTGGTTGAGTGTCCAATTCTCCATTTCAGCTCAGGTCATGATCTCATGGTTTGTGAGTTCAAGCCCCACGTCAGAATCTGGGCTGGAGGCATGGAGCATGTTTGGGATTTTGTCTCCCTCTCTCTTCCCCTCCCTCAGTTGTGCGCTCACTCTCTCTCTCTCTCTCTCTCTCTCTCTCTCTCTCTGAATTGTAAATCAATTATTTTTTATTCTCAGTTTAATTCCTTACTCTAGTTAGAGAATGAAGTACTTTTAAAAGATGGAATACAACAAAATTCTGTTTTGCCTGTCCACCTGCTATTTCCCAGATCCCCCAGGACTCCCCAGGATAAGTAGATACTAGGTTTTCCTGCTGAGCTCAGTGTGTCCCTTAGTTGACCTGAAAAGATGCGGGGCAATGTGGTGAAAGCCTAGGGCAGGAAAGGTGGTATTTTTCAAGTTCCCCCATCTCTGCTTCCAAGACAGCAACTACCATTTCCAAGAAGAAAAGTCTTACTGTTAGACAAAACAATAGAGTCCTGTGTGACCCAGATGGCAGCCCCTCATGCCAGACCACTTGGCTTTCCCATCCCAGGCTGCAAGACCCCAACACAGGAGAGAAGTGTGCCATCTCCCAGCTGCCTTGAGCGGTCTTCTCCCTCCCTCTGTCCCTGGATGTTCCTGGAGCAGCAGTGGTTGTCAGCCATAGGTCAGCAGTGGGGGGAGATGCAGGATAATGGAAATCACTGAAGGGGACAGCAGGAGGGAGTGTCTGGGATTTGTGCCTAGGCCTCCTGGGCCATACTGCAACTGTTTGATGTGGGGTGAGGCTTTCATTTCCTCTTCTCAAAAAAGAAGGTGACGGTCCCTGTGCCGTTGCCTTCACAGGGCCACCTGGGGGAATGAGCTTGAGACAATGGACCTAAAAACCATGTCAGAAGAGTTCTCCTTTGATTCACAGATCAGATGGAACTGCTCCGGTTCAGTACTGCCGAGTTCCTGTCTGTGAATGATGGCAACTATTGTAGAGGAAGCGTAGGATTCAGTCTCTCTGTGCAGTCGTGTGTTTGAGGGTGGGCCAGGGGAAGTCACACGAGTGAAGGTATAGGGCAGTAACCCAGTTGGCAAGTTCACATTAGGGCAGAATTTCCATTCATTACATGCTTCAGTCTTCATTAGACTCATGCCTTTTTATAGCATATAATCTGCTTAGATTTCTAGAGGTCTGCTCTATGTTTACACCTTTAGCCACCATCTCCAAGGATTGGCCTTTGCAGGGAGAGAGTCCTGCACAACAGAACGAGGAAGCCACATGGGGCTCCTGGGTTTGATGTTCACCAGCTCTAACTGATTGTGTAACCTCAGGTCATTCATGGGTTTCTCCAGCCCTCAGTTTCTGTTTCTCGGGAACAGTGAGCCTTAAATATTTAATTTGTGAGGTCCTCTCCAGTGATGAGATTTTTAGAGTACCACTTGTGGTATGATGAACAAAGTCTTTGCAGTCAGAAAAAGAATTGAGTTATGTCCAGAGGTGTGTTCTCACTAGCAGGGTGAACTCTGGACAAATTCTGAACATCAGCTTCCTTGTCAGTACGATGGACCTGGAGATCTCCACCCTACCTGCCCATCTGGGTCAAGGTGGGAGTGGAACAGAATGGAGTTGGTAAAAACCTTGTAAACTGTGACTTACCATCCCACATCTGCTGTTGTTCCTGTGCTGCTGCTATAGACATTGAAATGCATGGTGCCTTGAACCACTATTACAGACATGCATATGTGGGTGTGTGGCCCTGGTGCTTAAATGTAGTTTAGGAGTCAAACAGATGCAAAGCAGGGATGGGTCCAGCTATGGGGTTAGTTAATAAGGCTTGGAATAGGTGAGCTTCAGCTCAGCAGCCTCTCATGGACCTGAGAGCCTACACTGACGGTCATTCCCTAACAGGTGACAGCAGAGCTAGACGCGTGGAATGAAGACTTGCTCCGGCAGATGAATGACTTCAACACGGAGGATCTGACGCTGGCAGAGCAGCGGCTGCAGCGCCACACAGAGCGGAAGCTGGCCATGAACAACATGACCTTCGAGGTTATCCAGCAGGGTCAGGATCTGCACCAGTACATCATGGAGGTCCAGGCCTCAGGTAGGTGACCTCTCCCATCCTCCTTATTCCAGCAGGGAGGTGATGAAAACAAGAATGGCAGCTTGACTCCAACCAGCACTTCCAGTCCACACATTCATTTTATATCTTCAGACACAGGAACAAAGATTTTTTTTTTGCCATTTAAAAAAAAAGATCACTGAAGCATGAGAGCTGAAATAACATGTCTGAGATTGCCCCATCAGGCACCAGTAAAGATGAGGATAGGGTTGGGGCACCTGGGTGGCTCTGTCAGTTGAGCGTCTGACTTGGGCTCAGGACATGATCTCATGGTTAGTGAGTTCGAGCCCCACATCAGAATCACTGCTGTCAGTGCAGAGCTGGCTTCAGATCCTCTGTCCCCCCTCCCCTGCCCCTTCCCCACTTGTACTCTGTCTCTCTGTCTCTCTCTCAAAAATAAATAAACATTTAAAAAAATTAAAAGGATAGGGCCTGGGTCTCCTGGTGCAGTGTAGAGAATGGAGAGAGCAGATCATGGAAATTAGCAGAGATTAAAAAAACAAAGGGTGGCCTGCAGGAACAAACCAAAGGGGCTCCAAAAGCAGCCAGCCAGCCATGCAGATGGTATTCAGATGTGTGGATATGGCACTTCTACTCCCCAGCCCCCCTCTTCAGCCCTGTCCTCCACCCCGGTGCTGGCCCCAGGTCTCTGGTTCAGGCCTCTCAGAGTCCTGTTTTCTTCATCACTGGTCTATGCATGAGTGTTAAGAAGTGATGATAAAATTTTATGGCAAGGTCATATAATTTTATAACTACTATAAGAAACAAGGTTGAGTTACCCAGATTTCACTTCTTTTCATGTTCAAGATTTATTCACTATTTAGCCAACAAATGCATGAACCCTTCCTGTTATGCCCAGTGCTCTCCAAAACAGCCTTTGGTGTTAGAACTGAAGAGAGCCATACCTGTCCCGTGGTCCAACTAGACAAGAAGTCACTAGTGGGGACACATGGCCAGTAGAGTGCTGGAACACTTTCCACCCAGACTCAATCATTGCCTTCACCTCCGGTTCCTTATTGGCTCAGGCTTCTCACCCTCCAGGAAGAAGCAGATGGGGGCACAGGCCATGAGCTCTTTAAAACACAGTTGGTCATGTCCCTGTTGACCATGAAGGATATTTAGAATCATGAGAGTGTCAGGCCGACTTTAGCCTGCAAGCAAACTTGACTGTAGGCTACTGTGTTTGTTTGAATGGCCTGAAGGAATAAATAACAGCATTCAAAAAAGCTTCACTTCTAACCAGAGGAGGAACAATCTGGTAAATTCTGTTCACTTTGCTCAGCATAATCTTCCTGGGAATTTTCGTTTGTGCTGTGAACAGCTGCAGATGCCCAGGCTTTTTTCCAGGGTGCAGACTGTGTGCCCTGCATAGCCCCAGGAAGGGCCCCAGGAAGGGCCATGCACATTGCAGTCTCTCCGGGTACTCTTTTAAAAATGGCAATGCTAGTCGTCAAGCCCAGATATTCTGATTTAACTACCTCTGAATGGGTCTTGTGCATCAGCAAAATCTCCTCGGGTGATTCCACTGTGCAGCCAGAGCTGAGAACCACTGATTTTCATCATGATGATTAAATCACAAGTGCTGATACCTGTCATGCACTGGGACAGGAACTTTCAGATGTGGTCCCTGTATCAATAGCATCAGCATCTCTAGAGAACTTGTAAAAAATGCAAGCTTTAGGGCCTATAGAACCTGCCACATCAGAATCTTGGGGTGGGGCCCAACAATCTGTGTTTCAACCACCCCTCTAGGTGGTTCGGATGCACCACTGATCTGGGCTCTGCTCAGAGTGCGGGCCCTGGACCAGCAGCACCAGCATCACTTGAGAGCTGATTAGAAACATAGAGTCCCAGCCCTTATCCCAGACTTACAAATCTCAATCTGTATGTTGACAGAATCTCCAATGTGCACATGAAAAATCTTCATGTGCACATGAAAATTTGAGATGCATGGTTGGTAATGGCTTATACATCATCAAGGTTTTATTAGGGAAGGAGGAGGGTATCATGATCTTTTCTCTGTGATTGAGAACCTTGTCTGGACTCAGGGTTTCACCTTAGAGCTTGCCCTCATGGTGCTCGCAATAGCTGGCTATCCAGCTGAGGCTGGGAAGAGGAGAGAATGCAGACCTAGTATGGAGGAGAGAGGCTGGGACGGAGAAGCCTGCAGGGATGCTCACCCTTCGTCCCTCAGTATTGATGCATCTGGCAGGAGGAAAGCTCATCTGCCTGCAGGCCCGCAGCACTTTGTACGGGGTGCTGGCATGACCTGGGCAAGCCCATCTCTGTCCCAAGAGCCAGGTATCCCTGGTAACGGAAAGACTACCGGGAGCTGGCAGTCCCTGAAGCTGCTTGTGACTGGGGGTTAGCTGTGCTTGGTGGCCTCCTTAACCTTGAGGGCTAAGTGGGTGAAAACACCCCAGCCAGATCCACTGCCCACGCCCACAGTTTGCTGATCCAGAAGTGCGCTTTGTCAAAAGAGGCTTGATTGGCCCCTTCAGTCCTCTCTGCTGGGACTGGCTGTTCCCCGCTTCCTACCACAGCTAGCTAATCAGTCTGGCATAGTCCATGAGGCTTCAAAAGGAATGAATCCAGGGGTCTCAGGGAAGCTCACTTCCTGTCTGCTGCTGAGTGCCTGGTCCTGCAGAGAATGCACCTACCTCCTCTCTGGCATGGAAGAAGGGAGATCTGAGTTGCACCAGAGCTGCGGGATGGGGTGGAGGTTGGAGTGAACCCAGGTGGGTCTTGACTCCAGGTGGTTGAAGAATGCAAGACTTCAGAGGACTGAGGTAGTAAATGTCTTAGTCGTTCATGATGTGTGTCTCATGAACTATATTTGAAGTAAAGGGAAAATAAACTCTTGTCTTAGAAAAAGGACAATTAACAAAATTAAGCATTTGGTTGATGTTTAGCCCTCCATGCTAAATTAGTTAAGAGCTTATGCTTTGATTTTATAGGAATAAATGGAAGTAGGGAATTTCCATATACTTATTTTCATGTGTGAAGTTTATAACATTGAGACAGGTTCCACAAAATCCCTCTGGTGTGCCCACAGCTGTAACCAAAGCAAAAGCCTTAGGACTAAAAGGTAGAACCTGAACACTTTCTTCACTTGCTCATCGTTTTTTCCTCGCTATAGCATTATCTATTTCAGCCTCAAGGTGGGATGTACCAGGTTTTGCTGGAAAGAGTCAAGTTAGAGAAAACATGCTGGCCGAAGTCAAGGTCCAAGTCTGCTATCAGCAAGCAATCTGCCTTTGGAAGTTCCTGTTCTTTCTCTTTAGACCTTTCTTTTTCTGTCTAGTGTGGGAGGTGGGCCTGGATTCCTAAAGTCCTCTCCAGCTCTTACTTGCCATGATGATTCAGCTAACCACCCCCACTGGCTATGCCACAGCTGTCCCCAGTGAGGTCTGACCACGTGCCTCTTACATGTGCCCTTTTATGAAGAGATTAAGAAGAGCTGCATGTCTTAGCGATATGTTGCTTTTGTGGTTTAATCAAAGCATCAAGCTCTTTCTTTTTTTAATGTTTATTTTTAAGAGAGAGAGTGCACAAGCATGAGTGGGGGAGAGCAGAGAGAGAGGGAAACAGAGAATCTGAAGCAGGCTCCATGCCATCAGCCCAGAGCCAGATAGGGGGCTTGAACTCATGAACCATGAGATCATGACCTGAGCCAAAGTCGGACGCGTAACCAACTGAACTACCCAAGTACCCCTTGAGCTCTTTCTTTGTGTGAGGTTTTTAAGTGAAAAATCTTTGGGATCTGTGGCAATGATACTTAAATTTTACTGTGCTTGGGAAGAACCCAGCCCTGGAATTTGAAGATCAATAAAAATAAGTTTGGTTAAGATCACTCTTCTCCTGGAACATAGAGCCTAGAGCACAGGTGAGACAGGAAGAGTGCCTGGCTCGGGTTCCAGCCGCACCCTTTCTGACCTGGGTGCACTTGAATGTGTTGCCCCATCTTGCCCAGCCTCACCTTCCTTGGAAGATGGCAATCTTAAGACGGCCCACCACTTAGGGTCATCATGAGGATGCAGTGTGATAATATGTGAGCATGGTAAGGGTTCAAGAAAGCTTGATAACTATTACATATTACACTTGTATTCTAGCACATACTGTATTCTGTTGCAGTTATGTGTTCCTGTAGCTTGTCCAGCAGCCTGAGGGCAGGACTCTTTCTTCCTTCTCTTTCCATTTCCAGCATCTAGCAGGGTGGTTATGTCTTGTACTCAGCAAGTTCTCAATAATAGTATTTGCTTAGTTAATGGAGTGAACGTCAATGCAGGCGGAAGAGATGTAGGTAAAAATAACAGGCCATAAATAATTTCATTTGCATTATAAAAGAAAAGAAAAGGCTTGTGTTTTTTTAAAATGGAAGCTACTCTGGGGTTAATGGGAACGTGGACCGGGTGGGGGCTATGTGGAGGGGAAGAGAACATAGATGTAAAACAATGGTTCTCAGCCTGCCTGCATATTTAGAATTACCTTCAGAACTTTAAAATTTAGAGGTCTGGGCCCCACTCCTCAGGGATTCTTGCTTAATTGGTCTGGAATGGGCCCAGACTTTTTTTTAACTTCCCAGGTGATTCTAATATACGGCCAGGGTTGAGAATGCTGATCTAAAAACCCGATTAAAAGATTTTGTAATTTCTGAACTGGGTGTTACATTCAGAGAATTGCACAGAAGGAGGAGTGAGGAGGGGAGGAAAAAAGAGAAAAGATATTCTCTATCAGAGGCAGACTGACATTTAAAGAACACACAAAGAGTTGAAACACATATCACATCTCTGAGTAGCAGGGCCAGGAATACCTATACCTTACCCTAGACCACAACCACCTCTCTCCTGGAGGAAGTTTAAGTGGTACCCTCAACCTGGCAGCAAAGGAAAGCACAGGGACATTAGCTGTGGCCTCAAGCTCTAAACAAACATAATGTGGACTATTCTGACCAAGTGTAGAATAAAGACTCTGTCTGTTCCTGGATTGCTGGCCTCTTATCCAGCGGTTTCCCATCTTGGTTGCATGTTTGGATCACCACGGGAGATTTAAGACTTCCTGATGCCCTGGTCTCCCCCCACCCCCTCCCCACAGAGAGTCTCCTGTTACTGGAGGGTATGGCCAGGACATAGCAATTTTTAAAGTTCTCCAGATCTAAAGTGAGCCCAAATTGAGAGCACTGGTCTAATGGCATTTAGACCATCCCAGTTTCTAATGATGTACACTGAGCAAATCAGTAAATACCTCATGATAACATTTTATATTTACATTTTTACGAGCCATTCAATAGTTCCATTGGTAATCAACAATGAATATGTTGTAATTCACTCAAGAGAAAGGAAAAAGTGGGAACATAGATATTTTGAGCCTACTAAATGCCAGGCACTGTATATACCCAATCTTACTTAGTCCTACAACACCCCCAGAAGACATTTTGGGATTGTTTTTACTAAGCGCAGAGAGGATTTGGAGCCTGGAAATTCACTGTTAACAGGGGACAGAGCATGGATTCAAACCTAAGTTTGTCCTTTCCTAGAGCTTGCAGATGCTTTCCACAATAGGACATGACCTGAACCCTTTCATGAAGAGGCCCATACCTTGGCTGATGAGGTATTTATTGGATGTTATGAGTCAAGCACTGTGCTAAGTGCTAAAGGTGCAGAGATATATGAGATGTGTGGTGCTGGCACCAGGGAGCCTGCATTCCTGTGAGAACATGGACAAATTCATGAGGGACCACCCGCAACAGAGTGTTCTGATGGAAGGATCAGTAGAGAATATTGTGGGACACATCAATACAACTCGCTCTAAAGAGCCTGCAAATTGTTTCATTATAAATAAGTTTCACTACTTGATGGAAAGGACAAACACATCTTGCTGCATTTCTGAGAGCCACTAGGAAAACAGGACTGTGATGAAATTGAGACCAGCATTGTGAACACAGATAAACTCCACTTGTTGATTGATGGGTATTTAGCAGTTGATGAGTTTTGACTGGGACTCATGTCGATGCGTCTGGAGGCAGTGGGAGGAGAGGTGAGGGTCCAGCCTTCTAGTTGCCTTGATGTTCCTCCCCTTCATTCCATCCACAGCACAACGTGCTGCTCAGCACAGAAGTGCAGTGAGCATTATCTTCACCCATTTTATTTCCTGTGTTCATCTCACATAAAATAAAAAAGGGAGGTAGATGCAGGTGAAGGGCTTAGGTCTCAGGGCGGGCTGAGAGCTGATTCTAAGCGGGTGCTGGCCCCTTTGATGAGTTACCAGCTTAGAGGGTCCATTTACATGCAATGTGGCAGAGGTGAGCCACGGGCTTCCCAGAGAAAGACACTTTGTCCAAGCCCAGCATACCACACATCGGAGATGCATGTGGAATGAAAACAAGCTGGGAAAAACCCGCATTGTGGCTGGAAGCAGGGAAGAGTTTCTGCTTCTGCAGATGGACCTTAAATTACATTTCCAGAAAGTAAATGTGAGGGTCAAGGGTCATCTCACTATGCCGAGCACTGCGGAGATAGGAATTTTTGTGTTCTTATTTTTTCTTTCAGTCAAGGGGATGCTCTACCTTGTCCCCTTGGTAATTGAAAATAGTAACTTCAGGGAGTTGACTGCCAAAGAACAAGCCGTTCTTTTCTGTCTCCCACAGATATTTCAGGAGCTGGGATTTGGAATTATGAAACTGGTAGGAAAAAATAAACATGAAAAGATACTGAAATTATTACCATGTAACACCAGAAATTTTTCCCACCCTTCCATATTGTCCTTATATAAAACACTATTTTTGCCTCTAGAAATGAATTTCCCTTAGCATGTGTACACCTCTTTATATTCCTCCTCCCCATATCCGGCAGGTGTGTTGGTGGTGATGGTAATGAATTTCTGATGATGTGAGTCAGAGTGATGGGGAAGTCTCCCAAAGGAGACGTGTCTTCATGTGACTGTACACTGAGATTGTCAGGCTGCTTGGGATGTGACCCCCATGGAAGTACATTACCCTTTTGTGACTTATCTGCTGGGAATTTTAGTCCCAACCCCATTGCTGGGTGCATCCCTATTTGTCAGCATCACAGGGTCATAGGCTCGAGGATGAGGAGCTGGGGAAAGGATCTGGACGGAACTGAGAAGCTGCAGAGCCAGGTGGAGTCAGGGGTCAGAAGGAGGCAAGCAATCCTGAGTTAGGATTTTCCTAAAGCTGAGCACCTGGGTGGCTCAGTTGGTTGAGCATCTGACTCTGGATTTCAGCCTCAGGCCATGATCTCAGGGATTGTGAGTTCGAGCCCCATGTCAGGCTCCTCACTGACAATGTGGGTCCTGCTTGAAATTCTCTTTCTCACTCTATCTGCCCCTCCCTACTTGCTCTCTCAAAGTAACTTTTAAAACGCATTTTTAATTAAAAATGACTTTGAGTAGATAATGAAAGAAAATGCAAAATGCTTATTGATTTATGATGTGGTTTCATCTTAGCTTGGGCAAAGCATGCAGTATTTAATACATAGTAGCAGAATATTTACTATTGAAGCTTGAAAAGATGTGAGTTCTTTGTGTGCAATCTTTCATTTATGCATGTGAGAGGGTTTTCGTTTTTTTAATATTTTTGCATTGTAGTACTTGTTTTGCTTGTTGGTGGTGTTTGCTTATTTAATACATTCCATCAAGGACAGAAAAATAAATAAATAAATAAATAAATAAAAAGGATTTTTCTAAAGCTATGGGTCTAAGCAAGGTTCAAAATCAGAAATAGGTGGACAGTTGGAACCAAGAAACCATGCAGGTTACAATTTGTATCAACTCAGAGTTAAATAGCAACCAAGAGCGCATAAATATAAGAAGGCAGAGAGCTGAGAGTTTAAGAGTCAGGAATCAGGAAAACCATGGGACTAAGGAACAAATGTCTATGTTTGTTATGTTACGTGACAGATGCTCTACGTGCATTATCTCATTTAATCCTGCCAAGGAGCCCCTGAGCGGGTAGCTTATGTGGTAGGTACGTATGTAAAGTCCTATTTTACATAGGAGGAGAGTGAAGCTTATGACAGCTTAGATAACTTGCCCATGTTCAGGATCCTGACTCAGGACTGGCTTCAAAGCTAGCACACTTTTCACGAAATCTCTGAGAACTAAGGAACGAATCAAATTCAAGCCACTAGCAGACAAGAAGTCCTGCTATGACTAAGGCAGTCCTCTTGCCCTGTGTCGGAGTTTATGACCCTTCTGAAACACAGACCTGTTTGAGAAACACTCCTCTAGTCCTGCTGCTGCTGATGTATAAACAGAGCACCGGCTTGGTGGAGAGAAAGCGTGTGTGTCCCCAGAGTCCACACGTGTGTGTTGGGAGAGGCATACAGCAAAAGGAAGGAAGGCGGAGAGGGAGGTGGACAATGAATGAGGTCCCATCACAGGTCAGACAGTTGTCTGCTCACTGACGCTGGGTGACATATCCATAAACGTTGGGAATGCTTGTCAGCGGCTGACTCAGCGCACTCATTGCTTTGGATAAGCAGAAGCATGGTGAGCAAACTCCTTGTGTGGGCACAGCTTTAACATAGTCTTTGTAAACAGATAAGCACTCAGTACCCCTGTCATATTGTTGGGGTATGTTTATCAGGTGTATGTGCCAGTGTTTGAGAAACAGTATATGAGCGTTAGCATGTATACTTCTAAGAGTTGCTTTTTTAGGGGACCTAAGTAGTTGGTTAATAAAATAACCAGTGCCCAGAGACTCTCATCAGAACAAACTTGCCATCTAATTATAAATTGAATTGGACGAGCTAAAAGACTTGGCCTTTGGCAGAAGTTATGGAGAGAGATTTTTTTTTGGTTTTGTTTTGTATTTCCCAGTATGACCGAGAGCCTTGCTTCTGAATATTGTAGGTGTTAGCAACCCCCCACCAGGGACTACGGGTGCTTTCTTCTCGGGGGATGGACACCCAGAGAGCAACCTCGCCCTGTAACTCCAGCTGATAATAAGGAGCTGATGATCTGTTGAGATTCCCAGGCAAAGGATCAGATAATCCAAAAGATAATCCCAAAGAGGTAGCATGGTTTGCACATCCCAAACAAAGGTTCAGTATGACACTGTCCGGTTTCAGGGAGGGACGTGTAAAGGCTGGGAGGGACCCCGCCCGAGGCTGTTTTCACATTCAACTCTCCTCTGCTTATGGAAGGAAATGTGGTCTTTATAGCACTGCCCTATTTGTAATTGTTTACATGTGTTTTAAATCAGGAATTGAGTTAATCTGTGAGAAAGACCTCGATCTGGCAGCCCAGGTACAAGAGCTACTGGAGTTTCTCCATGAGAAGCAGCACGAATTGGAGCTCAACGCAGAGCAGACCCACAAGCGGTTAGAGCAGTGCCTCCAGCTGCGGCACCTGCAGGCCGAGGTCAAACAGGTGAGCCTGGCCCCACATCTTCCTCCCTTGGTCTGGGCTGCCCACCCCCTGCTCCTGGGACCGGGTCAGACGTACAGAGCCACTGGCATAACCCAAATTCAGAAAACGAGGAAGTTAAGGAATGGTCGTTTAGTTTCTGAAAGTGAGGCTGCTATCCATCTATTGGATCTAACAACTGGATTTGATGGTGCAAGGCTCAAACTACAAATGCATTAGTTTTCTCTGATAGTCTCAGGAGAGCATTGCAGAACTCTCCCAAGTTGACCTCAGACACTGAACCTATTCTCTTCCTTTCTGTCTTCAATCCTGACACACAGCTTATGTGCAGTACAAATTCTTCATCAATAAACATATTCAGGCTTTTGAGCCAGGTTGGATAACTTGGGGCACCTGAGTGCCTAGTGCAGTGCCTGAAGCAGAGTTGAGAGTCAGTGAGTGGTAACAGTTTCCATTGTTCTTTTCAATATGTGTGTGGTTCTTATAAGAAAACTTTTTTTGCCATATTAAAGTCAAGTTAGAAGAAAAAGATTTCTTATATGTATGAGACATTATACTAGCCATTTTACCAAAGGACATACCCAGACCTCTAGGAAAACACAGTAACCAGTGACACATTTTAAAATAGTACATATTGGGGCACCAGTGGGTTAAGCATCCATCTTCAGCTCAGGTCATGATCTTGAGGTTTGAGAGTTTGAGCCCCATGTCGGACTCTGTGCTGACAGCTCAGAGCCTGGAGCCTGCTTCAGATTCTGCGTTCCCCCCTCTCTCTGCCCCTTTCCTGCTCATGGCTCATGCTGTCTCTCTCTGTCTCCCTCTCTATCTCAAAATAAAATAAACATTAAAAATATTAAAATTTAACAAATTAAAAATTAAAATATTACATGTTTATATTCTGAACAGACTAAATTTTAATTATTTGCATAATGAATGGAGTTTTTTTATTTACACAAAGTGGGATTGAAGAAATACAAATATATAGTTCAATTTGTTGAGTGCTATGTACCTTTTACATCTATCTCTCCATCAATCCTCACAACCATTCTCTGAAGCAGATTTCATTCCTGTTTTACAGATGAGGCCACCAAAGCCTAGAGAGGTCACCAGACCTGGTCACACTGATGAAAGTGCATGTCACTCCCCTCCACTGATCCAGGAGGGCTTCCCAGCACCTTGGGCTCCACGGCACTTCTGTGGTTGTCCCCTGTGCTCCACACTCTTTCAAGCAATCCTGACCCCTGCTTCCTGTAGGGAGAACTCTGCCCAAAATATCCTAAATAGAGAAGTATCTGCCTGCCATACATTTTTTCTTATATACTGGGCCTGTTACACTGTCATATTTAACTCTATTAATTTAGTACAGGGGACAAAGACACTGTTTTAATTTAATCATGATGCTTCTTTTATATTCAGAGTATTTCTTGTTAATGCCTAGGTCTTAGTTATTATGTTGTTATTTATTATAATGCACAAAATTGTCCTCCGTGCTCCACTTCTCCGGATCAGTGCTCAACCAGAGCCCTCAGGCGTTGTGCTAATGACCTGTCCTTGGCGCAGGTGAGATCACTGAGCACCCAGTAAGGCAGGATCACAGGGCTGCCATCAGGTTGTTTTCTGTGTAATTACATGGTAACCACTCCTAAATCTCTGGAGAGATATGTTATTCACGGGAACGTGGTGCAAATCCTAGCAGACCCAGAGCAGTGACGAGTATACAAGTTCTGAAGATCTTGGTAGTAATGGTAGTACTTACTTTTCATATAAGAAGTATGTTCTCATTTATAACCTCATTTTAAGAGAAGACACCCATGCGGAAAAGGGGGTATCTATTTTACAAATGGGGAAACTGAGGTAGCATAGGATTAGCGCTCCCAAAGCCTGTTGACTGGTTAGCTGAAACATTAGCCCATGCTTCCTTTATCCTCGGTTTCACAGTTTCCCTTTCCTGGCGCCACTCTTGCCCTCAGGCTCTGGAGAAATAGGAAGAAGCCCTCCCACAAAACGCAGCCCAGGATTTTCCTGACCTTTTTGGCACCACATCTTAGAAGACAGCAGGCACGACCTGTGCCCGGCAGAGAGGGTGGCTCCTACTTGATCAGTCAGCGGGCTCCAGTTGGTCATGGGAGCCCTCCACTGTTCACACACAGTTGTTTCCACCAGCCAAAGGTGGCAGGAGAGATCATCTAAACAGAATAACAGGAAAATCATTCCTATTTGACTTTGAAATGAAATACATACTTTTGTTTTATTCCTGGTTTTTTATTTTATTGTTTGCTCCAACATTAATAGAGTCAACTCCCTAATGATGTTTTTCTTGAATGGTATGAAAACGGAAATGAATTTTCATCCTCTAAGTATACATTCTGTACAGAATGGGGAGTTGGTATGATGATAGGTACTTTATCAAGTTGGGAAGTAGGATGTCTATGAATAAACCAGGCTTGACTAATATCTGGATACATTCCCATTCAGTATTTCATGAGCTGGAAGACAAAGAATTCTTCTGCAGCAGAAAATTGCTTCTCCCCACCATGGCAAGGATGACACGTGTGGGATTATAGTTCAAAAGCATACTGGACTGCTCGAGTCAGACACAAGACACCCATGAAGGCCTTCAGGAAGGACAGAGGCCCCGGGAGGTGCCAAGAGATTGCTGCTTAGTTAAGCCACCATGCCTCATTAGGCAGACTTTTTTCCTTGTCAAAGTAGGGCTCTTTCTTTTGAGAGTCATCTGATCCAGTTTCAGAGAAGGCATTTGTGTTTGATGGAAGTCTGTGGAGCAGGAAATATTGATTTGGAAGCTGTTGACACTTGGAAAAAGGGAGTTAATTTAGATGTCAGTATTGATCAGTGGAGCTAAATATAGACACCAGCTTGAGAGTTTCTCTTTTGAGTAGACCTAAAAAAAAAAAATAGAAAGGAAAAGGAAAAGGACACCTTAATTGAAATGCCATTAATGGGGATGGAAAGGGAGAGAGCAACAACGTGCTGTCACACAGCTCTGTCGTTACAGCTCATAGATGGAAGGTTTAGGTTTGGCATCATAACCTATGGTGTAGCTATACCACAATTATAGTCAACTGAAGCTTTGAGAAGAGATGATGCCACAGATGTTAGACTGAAAATTATTTTCAACTGTTGAAAACAAATGAAGTTGTTTAATGCAACTGATGTTCTATTTGAGGGATTACATAGGATCCTGTATCTTAGATGGCCCAAACACCTCCGGAGAAATGTTGACTCTTTAAGGGAAACCACTCCCCTGACTAGAGCCCATGGTCCAGAGCCCTAGACCACTCAGATGCCCCCTTTCTTCTAGGAATGCAGTTTTGATTACTCCCCAGTCCCGCAGAATACTCTGGTTGCTTTTCTGGAGAATTACTACTCTGATACAGATGACCTCACATTTATTAGATAATCCAAGAAGATTTGAAAAACCTACTCAATGGGCATAAAACTAAGTGAATTTCCATATGTATTCCCCCAGAACAGGGCATTAAGCAGAAAATAGCCCAAAATGGATTTGTAAGATATTCAGGCTTTAATCTATGGGAAAAGAAATCATACTTATTTGTCTATTAAAGACATTGACCTACATTATTCCTGTGGACCAAACACTGGCCAAAACTTGCTCATGAACAAAGGGACGTTGAAAACAGAAGAGAAAATATGATCCTGTCAAAAATACTGTGTTCAATTCTGTTCGCCATGCATAAGGGTAGAAAAGAGTTTGGGTAGATCTAAAAGAGAGGTGACCAAAGGGACGAGTACTATCTGTTTGTTGCAAAATGGAGATAATTAAGAAGACATGGTCACCGTCTCTAAAACCAGGGAGGATGATCACATATAATCTCTTAAATGGTGAATCTTTAGAACTAAGAAATTCTGGAAATATAACAAGCTCTGAGTTACCAACTGAGAGACAGACAATTTTTCCTGTGGCCGTTTCAGAAATGACTGTGCCTTGTGTTAAGTCATCAACAACAGCAGGTCTTAGAGTCAGAGGCTTTGAGGGCATGTTCATAGCTTCGTTGTGAATGTGACCTAGAGAGCCATGTACAAGCAGCTTCCCAGCCTATGTGGTTACAGGGTACAGCTTGCCCCTCTTAGATGGCATCATCATTTGTAGACATCCATGAGCAGTTAGCCAAATCCAGTCTTCTCACTGGGGTTTACCTGAGCTTTCATAGCCTAAGGAAGCAATAGATCCCCATTTTTAGTTCACTATCTCAGCTCTGACTGAGCTAAATTCTTGGCCAGCTCCTGAGTCCCTGAGCAGTGATACTCCTCTGGTCTCTCGGTTTACTGACCTGACTTTCTTTGGTGTCCTGTGGTTCAGGGCCTCTGAATTTGGAAAAAGTTTGGAATGTTAGGATTCAAAGTGACCCTCAAAGATCAGTTAACCTATAGGTAAATTGTTGCCTAAGATAATTGATCAACATAAAATGCTCATGTTATGCATTACATTTTATAGTTTACAGAACACTTTTAGATTACTTCATTTCATGCTCACTTCAGCAGCACATATACTAGATTACTTCATTTCATCTTTGTTTTGTGACTCAGCAAGCAAAGTGTTACCATTTTGCAGGTGAGAAAGCTGAGCTTTAGAGAGATTAAATGACATTTCTGAAATGACACAGGATTAGAAATACAGTACTTTCTCATTTTTCTGACAATATTTCTTCTACTCCCGTGCACTCATTCAGATGCTCATAGAATAAATAATAAATTTTATGAGCCAAAAAAATAAAAGGACTACAGTAATAGAAAATTATACCAACAAGAGTTGTCACTGATCAGACTACAAAGAATGGTGGTAACAAAACAGCTGAGCATCCAACATCCCATCAGAATTTGCCAGTAAGCTTTACAAATACTGGAACAAAAATTAATAGTCCTAGTCTTTTTTTTCCCTTCTCATTGTGAGAGGGATAAATGAAGATTCATAGCATTACCTCACTTTGCTCCAAAACTAAACATCACCACCTCCCCCATCATCAGGCTTTACATCTTATTGGCCCTGATGTAAAAGGGAAGGTACTATTATATTAACTTTGTAGATGAGAAAAATGAGGGTTTGTGGTTTTGCCAGGTAGTAAAAAAAAAAAAAAATCCAGGTGTTCTGATGGCAGATTTTGTGTTTTTTCTTCACTAGCCCAGTCCTACTTCGAGGACTGACTTAGTTATAAGGATTGGTCCCACCCCTGAACCTAAGCCATAGATATAAACATGCATTTGTATCTTCCTAAAATCAAAATTCCCACTCTAGAGACCTGGAATGCCTTTATAAACAGCATTTGGAAGATCAAAATGAATAAGAATATCAAGGATATGGCATGACTTAATGAAAGACACAGAGACTGAAGCCTAAAATAGCTAAATGGAGGGCTAGGGAATGGAGATCCCCATCACCACAGCTATAACTGATGTTTCCAGTTGGCTGAAACTAGAGAGTAACATATGCCAGCAAGACTCAGGAGGCCCAGAGGGAGTCAAATTGCCCCTCAAACGCTGATTTGTGATGCACACGGAGTAAATGTTTCTCTGACACCCTCAAATGAATCTTGAACTAAGCAAAATGCAATGAAGCATGCCAGAAGGACTTGCATAGTTCAAAAGTATATATTGTGAGCTCCATTTTCCAAAGAGCTGAAGCTTTTGGCCATGCAATCCATGTATGCATGTACCCAAACTCACAGGCGGCTTTTGGAAATCATTAGCACCTCTAGCCAGCCAGCCACAGTGCGCCACTGGCATCAGAGATTTCCCACATACACACTCTGAGCAGTTATTCCTGCAACTAATTGCTTTACAGATTTGGCATCCTATCCACAATCTTCCAGACTGTACAGGAATTAATGTCTCAATCCAAATAGCCCAGCTTCGGCAGGATTTTCGCCCTGCTGTTATCCATGTACAATATGTCATCAGTCATCTTCTGCCCAAGGAAGAAATTTGAGAAATGCCTGTGAGGATTGTGGAATAGAATAGACCAGGCTTAGTGTTTTTCTAATTGTTGAGCATGAAGAAGTGGAGAGGAGGAAAAAAATATGCAAAAATCTGAAACAGATTGTGATATCTTCTCCTTTGCCTTGAAGTAACAGATGGATGATATTTACTGATCTTGAAATTTCAAAAGAATTTTTATTTCCTCTCCAAGCAGGCTCTTATACTCCCAAATAAAGAAGGTATTTGGCAATTTTCTGGTGACCAGACACAAGGTAGATTTTCAAGGCCTGATTCTTCCAGTGTGATGATTTGCACTTGACTCAATCTTAGCTGGAGAACTGACACATGTCCATTTCACCTAGGACTGTCTAGACAGCTGTTTCTCATTCTATTCTAATATTCTTTCACTGAATTCTCTTTCCCACAGTACTAATTAAGGTTACCTAGAAATTTTACTTAGCCTTGCCATTACCTCTAGATAATATAAATCAGTTATAACTTCCTCCCCCCCTGCCTTTTTGCAAAATGATCCAGTGTATGGATTATTTATGCTGTTTTACTTGTTTGCTTTCTCCTTTCTCCTTCCTTTGGGTCAATGATCTGTCAAAGCTCAGACCTATCTACTCAACTATTTT
>NC_043704.1:69522930-69556485 GCF_006229205.1 Suricata suricatta
AGCAGAGCAGATAGGATTTCTGGAAGATCATGGGAATGCAGGGTAAGCAGGGTCTGTAGCATAGATAAAATAGTGAACTTCAAATATGCTCCTTCTCCAGGGAGCCTGTGCTTCTCTCTAAACGTGTTGGTTTAGACCATGTTCTGCATCAAGGGGAAAATATGCCAAGGAAGATTTAAGCAAGTTGAAAGGGGATCTAACTAGCCTGGTTTGGCTTGGCCCATTTTGATGGTATTACTTACTGAGACCTTTCCAAGTGATGGCTGATAGAGAACATAATTTGACTTCTTAGACCCTGAGAAAGAATCCTATGTTCCAGAAGGGAAAATAAAATAGCTATGGGTAGGATGATCATATAATTTATTGTTAAAACTGAGACACTTCTGAGAGGGAAGAAGAGAATTATTAGTAATCAGGCTAGTAAAAATAGCCATATACTAAAACTATCATGGACAGACTAGAATGTCTGCTTACCCTAGCTTAGGTGGCTTTATGGGTTTTAAGGTTTTGGTCTCCCTGAAGACCAGAATTTTTAACGGAAGTATCCTGGGTTTCAGGAAAACAGAACAGTAAAGAACGAGCCAGCACACAACACCCAAAGCATAGATTTATCAACAAATTCAAATGTTTGTTAGTATGCAAAATGTTATGGCTGATGGGACTTCAAAAACTGTGAATATCATACAGATAAACTCAATTTTTAAATCTATTTTATTTGAAATCCTCTTATGGATTTTAAGCATAAGAATTATGGCAGAAAAAGTAGTTAAAACTAGATAATAAATTCAATTGATTTGGTTCCATTTTCTTCCATGTACTCCGATGTAAACATCAGATGTTTACATCCCTGGTAATCCATGTCTTAAAGATATAATATTCAATAGTATTACATAATAGAGAGTAGAAATGCATGCAAAATAATGACTCAGGCTTATCAAAGCAAGATTATGTCATATGCATAAGGGTTTGTCATTTTGGAAATTAAAGGGGATGGAGTTCCAAGGACTATCAGAGGATAATGAGTTTCATAATAAGAAAGAGGATTTATTACATAGCCTAAATTATAGGACAATTAGAGTTATTCCTTGACTCTCAGAGAAAAAGACACAATGATGGGGTTTTGATGACAATTATATGCTGATTTCATATATTGAGAAGCCACTTAATTATCATAATCACTAATGTTCATTTGGTGAACCCTTCCTCTGAATGAAGCACTGTAGATACCATTCTAATTGCTAGAGTTAAAAACAGTGTGGTCTGATATGGTGGGAATGAACTTGGGAATAGTCAAACCTGAATCTTATTACTGGTTTTATCACTTCCTTGGCTGTACATTTTTGGTCAAGTCACTCAACCAGCCTGAGCCTGATTTTTTTTTAATTTGTGAAGTAGGAATAATATCTACCTTGTAGTAGTGTCATAAGAACCAGAACAAATATGTGTAAGCACAGTGCTTGGTACAACGTATACCCTTGGATAAATAACAGTTATTAAAGTGATTTTTAACACAGTCCTTGCCATGAGAGATTCATAGGCTAAGTAAGGAGAATCAGCCAAATATTAGATGAGTGATATAGAAATTCAGAAGAGAGTAGTTTTCAGTGAGTCCAGCTGTCCAAAAAGATTTTTTATTCAACTTAAAAAAAATTAATTCCAATAGAGTTAACACACAGTGTTATGTTAGTTTCAGATGTACAATATAGCGATTCAACAGTTCCAAACACTACCCAGTGTTCACAATAATAAGTGTACCCTTAATCCCCATTACCTATTTTACCCATTCCTCCTCCTAACTCCCCTGTGATTAGGATCCTTCTGTTCCACCATCTTCCCCAGAAGTCTCCCCAAAACATGTTTTAAGTTTACTTATTTATTTTGAGAGTGAGAGAGAGCAAGAGTGGGGGAGAAGCAGAGACGGGGGGAGAGAGAGAGAATCCCAAACAGGTTCTGCACTCTCAGCACAGAGCTAGCCGTGTAGGGCTCAAATTCACATATCATGGCCTGAGCTGTAATCAAGAGTTGGTTGCTCAACTGACTGAGCCACCCAGGCACCCCCCACCCCAAAAAGCATTTTTTTAAAGGAGACCAGACTTGAGCTGAGTCTCAAGGACTACTGGACCATAAATGGTAGAGAGTGAGGAATGTTCATTAAAAGGTAGGAAGAATGAAGATAGCGAAAATAAAAAGTGCATAGTGTGTTTTCAGAGGGTTTTTGTAAGGAGGTAGTAGATGATACTGTTACAGACTACATTGGGAGGAGACTTTAATGACATCTTTCAAAGTTTGGACTTAACTTTATAGCCGTGAGGGAACCAATGAAGGCTTTTGAGTTGACAGGAGGGAATGATATTATAGCATCAAATTAGAGTTACAGAGCTAAAAGAACATTAGAAGTCACTTCATCCAAGCACTTATATACAGGGAATCAAATTTATCTGTGTGAAATGTGAAATGGAAAGCAAGAAGACTAGTTCTGGGACCACTACAGCAGTCTAGGCATGACGTGGGCTGGACTGGGACTCAGGGTGAGGAACCAGTCAAGGAAGATGTCACTATTGGAACTCCAGGCGACAACAAGGAGAGTAGATGGTAGACTGCTGTGGGAAGACACTGTCAGAGGGATGAGTTCTGTTTTAGATGTGGAGCTTGAGAAGATGTCTAGGAGGAAGGTGGTGGCTCTGGGAGGACAGTCAAGCCATTTACATTCACTGGCGAGAATTCCTCCTCTCTCCAGGAAGACCATTCACTTCTTTTACTAAGAATGCATCTTTGTAAGTGTCTAACATGGGGCAGGCAGCTAGATCAATGACCTGGAGTGAGAAGTGTGGCAGGCAGATCATGCTCACACCCAAAGACAATTAAAGTTGAGGGTCAGATGTAGGGTGAGAGATGGATACTAGGAATCATCTACAAAGAGGAAATAATAGTAGCCATGGGAATAAATAAGAGCTCTGCAGAAGTGAACAAAAACCAAGAATGAACTTTGGGGTACCCCTCTATTGAGGAGACAGGAAAAATAAAATGGTGCCAATAAGTAAAACAGAGAAAGAAATCAGGGATTTGTAAAGGATCATTTCTGTCTCTTAGTTTATTCTTTCTAGCTGTATTCAGCATTTAGGAACTCAAATTCTGATATGGACATCACAATTTAGGGCTGACTTAGTGGCAAAGCAAGGAGTCTAGATTGCTAGAGGCTGTCATGCTAAACAGCTCACACTGAGTACAGATTTCAAAACAGGGAAGGGAAGCCAGGAGATAGTTGATAGACTAGGGAAAATAAACAGGACTACGCAGACTACAGTCTGGGATGGGGGTGAAGAGGGAGTGGTGGTGTAGAGGAGAAAAGGAGAGAGATCATGCTCACACAGGGAGTGCTAAATGGATCAGCTCTTGGGAAGTGTCCCTGCCTGGCTGCCCAAGAAGAAGGGCAGAACTAGTTCTAGAGTAAGTTACTGGGCTGCTAGCTGTCTCTTTTCCCCAGAAGTTGAGCTATACTTTCTTAAATATGGCAGAAACCAAATTACCACTACACCATTGAGTTGAAATGATCCCAGCGGTTGAGGTTGAATAATATTAGCTCTTTGAAGTCCTGTTTCATCCATATCTGTACTTTATTTTAATAAATTTTAATCCCTTTTGGCTCTCTTTCTGACACCCTGTCCTCCAGCCTGGTTTCCCCACCTGATACAGTTAATGTGAACTCAGAGAATGCAAACCACATGTAGGCTGAATAAGAAAATAAACCTTCCACAATATATATATTGTCCTAAATGTGAACATAAGTAATGTAATAATGTAGGGATTATATGTTGAGCTAAATTATCTACTATACGGCTCTGTTCCCTTGGTGAGGTAGGGAAAGTGAGATACTACTCTTAGGCTTTATGAACCTGCCAAATTTATTCCTTCTCCTGGCATCCTTTTCAACCAATTATTAATGTTTAAAATAATTGCAGTGTTGGCTGAACTTTGTATTACATGGAGATTTTTTTTCTTATATGCTATGTTTATTTGATCTGTAAAATGGGACTATGGCAGTAACCTCCTTTGAAAAGTCACTATAGTAAACAATTTTATGATTAGATTTGAAAAGAAAAATTGGCTCATGAATGGACCAATCAGGGAGCAGATTTAAACACAGCTGCTGTTTTTCTACCACAGAAACTGCTGATATGTCTTTACAACCAGTGATACAAGTAGGAGAATGGGGGCAGGAGCCAGAGTCCTGAGCAGTCAGTTAATGAAAATGCATGATGTTCTTTTTGAAAATATGCTTTAAAAACAATGATGTGTTAATCGTCATGACAAAATGTTTGAATCCACCATTTAAAGCTCTTTAACTTTTCTGCATCTTTCCACTCACGCCTCACTCCACCCCCTCCTGTACCACGCCTGGGTCGTTCCCACGGACCTCTCTCTCCTCCCCTTGTGCCCAGTCCCTCTTTCATGCCACTTCCTTGCAGAAGACGCACCAGAGCGCCCTGCAGGTACAGCAGAAAGCTGAGGCTCTGCTCCAGGCCGGCCACTATGATGCCGACGCCATCCGGGAATGTGCCGAGAAGGTGGCCCTCCACTGGCAGCAGCTCATGCTGAAGATGGAAGACCGGCTCAAACTAGTCAATGCCTCCGTGGCATTTTATAAAACTTCTGAACAGGTGAGGGAGGGGCTGGGGGCTTTGAGGGACTGATGTTGATGGAGGGTTTTCTTTTTCCCCTCGTACTGCAAATCTGCAGTATCTCCCTTAACAAGAAGCTAGTCTTCTCAGTACTAACCTCTGAAAATAGAATGATGATATGGAAATACTACAATTAGCTTCCTTATAATATTTTTAGAGAAGTGAACCATGTGACTTGCTTCTTATAAATTTCTCAAACTCATCAGACGTAGGTGAAGGAGAAATTAGGTGTATACTGAATACTAGATTTGAGGGGTGTATGGGTCAGCTATGGCCACGATAAGGCTGTATAACAAACTACCCCTCAACTCAGTGGCGTAAAACAATAAGCATTTTGTTTGCAAGTATTCGAGTTCAGCTTATCTTGGCTGAGCTTGTAGATTTGGTCTAGGTCTGCTCTCACGTCTTTTATCCTCCTTGACCAACAGATATTTGAGGCACATTTATGGTGAAAAGCTGGAGTGGAAGAGCACAAAATATACTGTGCAGTTGCATCTAAAATCTCTGCTTGTGTTACGTGTCCTAACATCCTTTTTGCCCAAACAAGACTCAGGGCCAAGCCAACATCAGTGAGGCAGGGAAGTATATGCCTCCTATGAAGGTCAAGAAAGTAGAGTGACAGTAACCTACTCTGCCACAGTCAGGCACTATGCCTGAAAAACAGGCAGCACTTTTACTCCTGGGGCTCTCAGTCTGATGGAGGAAACAGCTCTCTGTCACTGGTGGACCACGAGTCTAACTGGTAGGATGGTGCAGCCATGGGAGAGAAGGCAGGAGATACATACAGCAAAACTTTCAAGATGCAAACCTTTTACTGTCCCGTCTGATTTTAAGTCTTACTCTAAAGCTACAATGATCAAGGCAGAATGACATTGGTGTAAGAATAGACACAATGAAACAGAATAGAGATACCAGAAGTAGACCCACAAATATATAGTCAGTTGATTTTTGACACAACAATTCAAAAGCAAAGGAAAGTCTTTTCAACAAATGATGCTGGACAACCGAATATAGGTTTCCCCTGCTATCTGTATGTAGAGCGTTCCTATAAAAACTTTTGTAAGCTGAAGTTAGATGTAAAGCAAAGAAGCAATGACCATTAATTTATATGGAAAAAATTTTTGAACATTCCCAGACCCAAATAGTAACTTCTTGTAGACCTTTCTGAAACCTAGGACACATCTTGCTAACGGATGCACAGAATAAGTCAGGATGAAGCACAGATGCTCACACAGTTCGGAGCTGTGGCAGCTGGATGCTGAGAGGCTGAGTATAGTTCTTGGGAGAGGAGGTTGGGGGGCCATCTTCACTGTTCGGGGTACATGCTGCCTCTGTGACAGCTTCCCGCAGAACAAGTGCTCTTTCTTCATGAAACCAAAACCCACCTCATGTTTCTTTCAGTTTGCAAAAACAGGTACTAACTAACATAGGTCTTTCATAAACGTGGAGTGGCAGTGTGAGCTTGTGACAAACAGAAAATAGCTGTATCCAGATTTTTTTTAATGAGCTTTAATCCCGATCTAGTATCATACATCACTTTTAGTTATTAATGGCTCAAGATGCTGTAGGGGACAAAGCTGTATATTAAGGAGTCTGGAAATTTGACCCTGAACTGACCTTGCCAAAGGCCACCTTACCTCTCTGGACTTCTGTTTTTTTGACCTGTTAAAGGATTTATGCTTGCTAAACTTTTCATTTCCTCTAGCTCCCAAATTGGTTTTTAGTTCAGTATTATCATGGGCCAGGCCTTAAGTGCTCTTAAGGTTTTTGTGTGTCTGTAATCCATTTTCTCTCAAGACATGGGCCTTCCTACACATGTTCACACATCTCATGAGGAGAGGCATGTGCTGGAGAAGGCAGAATTCAGGGACAGGCCTCTCGTGACATGGGGAGCATGTTGGCCACGAGGGTGATCTGACTGCAACGTATTTCAGCTCAGTTCGTCACTCACTTAACATCCTGTCCAGTACCACACTCCTCATCCAAGGGGACGGCCTTCTCAGGTGACGGAGACCTGGGATATGTTGTAGCTCTTCTCCCTGCTGCCGTAGCCAGCCTTTCAAAGCCTAGTAAAAGAAAGTATAGGAATATGAGTTTCTCTTTCCTGCACTCTTCCCTAGGTCCCCTTCTGTCACACCCAACCTGACTTCCATCCAAGTCCCATTTGAAACACTCTTGCTTTTAGAGCATAGCCTCTTAACACTTTGAAAACCACTATCTTTTAAGTTAACCCGAATTTGTTATCTTCTGAAAGAAGTGCACATTTTCTAATAGAAGGCTTGAAGTTGTCATTACTTTATGATAGTAGCTCAAGACATTTTTGCTGGGATGCGTTTGCCAAGGAGAGGGAAAGAAAACATTCACTTAGGACCCCTAAATCCTGCAACACAGGCCCACTTCCTCCTTTATTTCTGTGTGGGGCTACTTCCTATAGGGCAAGGACAGATGGTTAGGCAACCCTAGTATCTTCTCTAAACTTCATTTTCCTGCTCCGCCACATTCACAGAACCCTCATGAGGTTCCAGCAGTAAAATATACAAAAAACACGTTGAGCCCCCCCGACACACACACACCAAAATACTAGTCTGTCTTCCTTTCTTACTCTGTACACTCTCCCTGAGTGATGTCATGAACCCCATAGCTTCAGCCCTTGGCCAACAACTGTCAGAAGATGGTTCCAAGTCTCTGAAGCTCCACTTGGGAGACGTCCTGGACATCTCTTAGATGTCCCAGGAGGCACTGCATGTTCTACATCTACAAACTGAACTTGAAACAAAACATGTCACCTGTGCAGGGTTCTGTCAGCTGAAGGTGCTCAGAAAATCCTTCCTGACCGATCAGTCAATGGACCCTTTCCTCCTTGGTTCATTAGGTCTGCAGTGTCCTGGAAAGTTTAGAGCAAGAATACCGGAGAGATGAGGACTGGTGTGGCGGACGAGACAAACCAGGACCCGCAGCAGAGATGGACCACGTCATCCCACTCATCAGTAAACACTTGGAACAAAAGGAGGCCTTTCTCAAGGTGAGAGCACATTGTCATCCATGGTCTGGGACATTAGCCTTGCTCTTTCATCTCCATTCTGCTCTGTCACACACACAGGCATCATCATAAGGGCTTTCCATCCCCCTGTTTTTCCTCACTTCTTATCTCAACAGAGGTATTTGTAGAGAAGATAAAAGAAGATACTGGCTGGTTAGTTTGAACGGTTGAAAAGTTACACTTCAAATATTATTTATTTCTCTCAGCACTTTCTAGACGCCTAGGCAGTTATTATATACCATTACTATTGGTGCCATGTTCGAATATCATGACATCCTGTTGATGTTGTTAATTGAGAAAAATATACAAATGATGCTTGGTTTGTAAAAATATTCTTAATTGAAATATATAAGCCTAGGGGCACCTGGTCGGCTCAGTCAGTAGAGCACGTGACTCTCAATTTTGGGTCATCAGTTTGAGCCTCCATGTTGGGTGTAGAGATTACTTTAAAAAATATTTTTAAAAAGAAAGAAATATATAAGCACAGTTTTAAATCAGTATTAAAATAAATATTTTATAAATGAATGCAAATTTTAGGGCAAGAATTAAATAAATTTAGACACCTTATTTATGAATCTAACAATTATCAGTAACCAATGGGTATAGCACCACTTATTTATCCTGTTGCGTGAAGAGAGAAATACCTCATTTTGTGTTTTGTTTTTAATAGAGCCCTGGTTTCTCAGGGAGGAAGCCCAGTCCTGCTCTGAGCAGGCTTTCAGCCGGTGTGGAAGGTCCTAGTAAGCCTCTTTCTTCTAGCCTTTGATCTTCTCTCTGCCAGAGTCGTCTGTGTCAAAACTTATCTAAAGGCTCTGTTTACTCTCAAATTTCTTGCTTTCATGTTCTGCTTCCTTTCAGGTTTCTGAAAGTACAAAGAGAATTTTTATACTCTGACGTGTTGCTACTGCTTTTCTATAATTCTGTAATTAACTGACTTTCTTTTATTAGGGATTTTCTCTACTTGACCACCTCTTTGAGTTTTACTTTTTTTCCTCTCTCTCTCCTTTTAAGATGGCTTCTCCCTGCACTCCTCCTAACTATCAGGCACCTGCACCTGCATTCAATCAGCACCCTCAGTAATCAGCTCTTACTGTTAAGATTAAATAAAAAGTGTTCTATACTGGGCTTAAGAGATTTTAAAAGTCTTTTCTACTATAAAACAAAGTTTAAAACAATAATTTAAGTGGAGCGTATCAAAGAATTTTAAAAGAGGTATAAAGATATTACTTCATAAAATTACAGATTTCTTTCAAAGAAAAAAGAAAATATTTTCCATATGTGCCTAAAATCATAGGTGAGAAATTCCCTATTGCTGTGGGAATTAAATGCCCAATAGACAGACACTGAGTTCTCCATTTATATGTATTAGTTGATCTATGTTGGATACTTTAGCTTCGGACCACCGTCCAGCATTTAAATTAATGGACTTCATGGTGGATAGACTCACCAATAGTCTTTTGCCAGAGCTTCCAGAAACCATTGCTATTGCAAAATTAAAAATAATTTTTTACAATATAATTTATAGAATCAGTTGCTAAATGTATAAAGGTGTCAAAATTTGACAGTTGAAAACTGTAGATTAAAAATTAGTGGACTATTGGGATATCTGGGTGGCTTAGTCAGTTAACTATCCTACTCTTGGTTTTGCCTCAGGTCATTATCTCACAGTTTGTGAGTTTGAGCCCCATATCGGACTCTGTGCTAACAGCACAGAGTCTGCCTGTGGTTCTCTCTCTCCCTCTCCCTCTGCCCCTCCCCTGCTCTCTCCCTCTCTGTCTGTCTCTCTCTCTCAAAATAAATAAACTTGAAAAAAAATTTTTAATTAGTGGACTATCATGTAGCATAGTCCCCTTATCCATGGGGGATATGTTCCAAAACCCCCAGTGGATTCCTGAACCTACTATGCATTTCCCTATGTGTATACACCTATGATAACATTTAATTTATAGATTAGGCACAGTAAGAGTTGAACAACAATAACTGATAATAAATAGAACATTAATAACAATTTGCAGTAATAAAAGTTATGAGTGTGGTCTTTCAGAATATCTCACTGGACTGTACTCACCCTTCTTGTGATGGTGTGAAATGGTAAAATGCCTAGAGACGAGATGAAGTGAGGTGGATGACGTCAGCACTATGATGTGGCAGTAGGCTACTATGACCTTCTGACAATCCATCAGAAGGAGGACCACCTGCTTCTGGCCCGCAGTTGACTGGGGGTAACTGACATTGTAGAGATGGACTCTGTGGATAAGGGGATGCTGCTGTATTACTTTTGCAGCAGAAAAAAAAAAAAACAAAACCCTGTTCTTTAAAGAAGTTCAGAAATACTTTGGCCTTGAGAGAAGCTAGGAATAATCTCTCAGCAGTCCTAGATTCTAGCCCTGATCTGCCTCATGATTCCTGCCTGTTCTAGGCCTGGATCTCCTCTACAGGGACAAGGAGAATGTGACCTGTCCTCTCTGCCATGCACAGCTAATGCAAATTGTCAAGAGGGTGGTGTAATGGCTCTTAGTCCCATGTGTAGATCCATATTTCCCAGGAATAGGATATTAGTGTCCCTGAGATGGGTGTGGATTTTATGAACTAAGTTTTTTTAATGTGAATAGTTTCCATTTGGATATGGAATATATGATTAATAGGTTAGTTTACCAAATTTGCTTTCTCAAGTCTAAATTAGACTAATGTTAAAGTGACTTACCCCTGTGGTCATATAAGGGGCATTCTAGTAGCAGAAGAAAACCAGCCTGAGACAGTAACCATGACATTAGTAATACTGAATCAACATACAGGGAGTTAAGGGATGGCTGATTTCTGATTTTGAGCTGGGATGGAAAGGGGAGAGGCCCAGGGAGTGACTCTTTCCTCCACAAAAGTTTGGATTGGAGTGTCTGTGAGCCATAAGTGGCCTCCAGGGCCCTGCTTCCCCAGAGCTCCAGAAACCTTACCACCGACACCCCTCTTCCAGTGTCCTAGACCACCTGCACCCTCTGGGGTCCTCACACCTTTGTCTCTCTCAGGCTTGTACCCTGGCACGGCGGAATGCTGAAGTGTTTCTCAAGTACATCCACAGGAACAACGTCAGCATGCCTAGTGCCGCCAGCCACACGCGGGGACCTGAGCAGCAAGTGAAAGGTCAGTGTGGGTGCTTCAGCCGCGAGCTGTCGGCAGCACTGACCGCCGGCTGTGTATCTGGTCTGTATGTGATCTCAGATTTTCTGATTCTTCTCCTTAGATAAGAAAAAGATTGAGGTGGGATGGCATGGGCAGTGGTGATTCCTGGGTAAGTTTCAAACATGCATTGGGATTTGGAATGGAAAAATGAATACATAATTTCCCGGCACATTTTCATTAATCTTGATCTAGAACACCACTTAACAGAATTTTATGAAGTAAAAGAAACGGCCTATATCTATGCTGTGTGTATAGTAGCCACTAGTCACATGGGCTACTGAGCACTTGAAATGTAGCTAATGCAACTGAGGAACTAAATTTGTTCCTTCTATTGAATATTAACTAACTTATATGTGAATAGCCAGATATGGGTAACATATATTGAAGAGCACAAGACTAGAGTATCTTACAGCCCAGAAACAAGACACAGTTTGAGAAGCATAAAACCAAGTTCTAATCCTGGCTTTATGACTTAGTGTGTAAGCTTTTACAATTTTAATTTCTTATTTTATTTATTTTATATTTCATTTCACTTCACTTAATTTCATTTCCTTTCATTTCATTTTTGGCAAGAGAGCACGAGTGAGCTAGTAGCAGAGAGAAAGAGAGAGAATCCCAAAGCAGGGCTCACCTGATGCAAGGCTTGAACTCACCAACCGTGAGATCATGACCTGAGCTGAAGTCAGGTGTTAACCAACTGAGTGACCCCGAATCCCCATTTTCATATTTTAAAATGGAGGGTGTCTGGAACTCTTGCTCCTTAAAATGTGGTCCCCAGACCAGCAGCTTTGGTGTCACCTAGGAACGTGTGAGAAGCACTGAATCCCAGGCCCTGCCTGGACCTACTGGGTGAGAAACTGCGTTTTGGCAAGAGCTCTTACTCCCCAACCCAAGCAGATGCTTTGTGTGCACATAAAATTTAGATAAGTACTGGTCTAGATAATCTTTAATATCTCTCTGAATTCTATAAAATCTACAGTTATAGAAACAAACAGTAATCTTTAATAATTGCTTATCAGTTACCACATTCAGCTTAAATGAGTACTGTTGGTATCACTGATGCTGGGCCACGCAGGAATTAGCCTCTGAGTGGGTGAAGAATTTAACAAGTGTCATCCTGACATCCTGACACAGCAGAGGACTGCAAGTCTGGAGATGGAGACTAGGGCGGGAGCAGAAACTGACATGGAGTGAGGGGTGGGGACAGGCTGAGGGCTGAGGAGTGGGTGGCGCTAATCTGCCATAGGAAGGGCCTCCCTCCCTGGTCAGAGAGCTCAAGAGATGGGAAGATCAGAGACCACTGAGAAGAATTAAATTTAGGAATAAAATTTGCTGCAGAGAAGAAAGAAGCAGGGTTCCCTTTCCAGATGTGCTCCCTGTTTGAGGTCAGGGGACCTGGGGGTGGCTGGCACTATGTCACCCTGTCCTTCCCGCACATTACAATGCAGGCAGCAGTCTGGGTGAGGCCAACCGCCTGCAGAGAGAGCACGTGCCCCCCACCCCCCCTCACTGTTCCAGGAGTGGCAGGCACCCAGAACGAGCAGGATATGCTGGGCAGGTTGTTGTGTCCACAGGAAAGCTTTCCAGAAGGGGGAGAAATGAAATCTGAAACTCTAGGGGTTTTGCCTGATCAGGGATGATTCTCTTAACCACCGCAGAAGATTCTGCAGTGAGCATAACAAGGATTAGGAGGCAAAAAGATGAAAATAAACACAGGTTCTTACTTGTCTTTGTCCAGTTGAAGCTTCCAACTAAGCAGGGACCTATAATTTCTCCTATACCTATTTCCTTTCCCCCTGCTGCCTGGACCCAAGGCCAGGAACACTTATTTTATGTTTTTGTTACGGGTGCAATTATTACGGCATAACAAGCAAAAATTCAGTGACATACAACTGTAAGCATGTATTGTTCAAGTGACTGCTTGTTGGCTGGGGTCTTGGCTGGGCTCAGCAACGCAGCTTTGTCTCTCGCTGCAAGTCTTGGCTGGCTTGGTGCCTTTGCTACAGGTTGGGCTCTTGCCTGTTCCACATGTATCAATTCTGGGAGCCCAGTTGAAGGAGAAATGGTTTCCCCGGAAGACTCATAGTGGTGATGGCAAGGTCATGTGCAGAAGCACACTAAGTTCCTGCTTGTAAAACACCTGTTAATGACACATTTGCCGTAACAGGTCACATGGCTGAGCCCTAGGGCAGGGCAATTTGTCTCTTTGGGGAGGAACTAAAAAGTTACATAATAAAGGCACACATACTGGGATTGGTGATTAATTGAGACCTATAAAGGTTCTCAGCCTAAAGGAAGAAAGACAGATTCTGTCCTTCCAAGAGGATGCACTACAAGTTCAAAGTACAAGCACTGTGATTTGGTTGTGCCCTTTCTTGTAAAGCACAGTAGTCTGTGCTTCTCAGCCCCTCTAATCCGGGGGACCAGGTGGCTAAGGACTGAGACTCCGAGGCCAACATTCCTATCTGAATGACCCTGGACAAGCCTTAGCCTCTCTGTACCTCCCTTACTTCATCTGTAAATGAAGGTAATATGGTGTGTGCATCACAAAGTATCATGAGGATATGTGCTTGCTACCTCGCAAGTGCTTAATAAATATTATTTTTTCATATCATCATTATTGTATATTTTATCAGTATCTAACAGAGTTGCCAGGAAGCAGGACACAGACATAATACAAACTAAATGTGAGTGCTTCAAGCATAGAGGACATTATTAAAACACATAGGAAACATAGGCATGTGGCCAGCTGCTGCTGGAATGACAGGAGGAGGGAGGGACATGGCATGGACAAACACCTGCCGTGACTTCTCGTGGTGCCTCATGCCTGGTGCATGTCCTCTCACTTGACATCATTAGAGGTAACATGAGAAAAGTGTTCACCTTTTCTTAGCGTGGAAATTTGGACCTAGAGATGTGATTCCAGCACAGCTTCCCTATGCCCATGATTTCAAGACTCTGCTGTGTGTGCACAGCTGCTTGTACGGGGCAGAGGGTGTGGCTCAGGACCCAGGTTATCTAGGCAGTTATACCGTTCCTCAAGCTGTTATTCCTCTTCCACCTTCTCCCAGCACTCGGGAGTGGTTGGGACTCTTATCAAGTCCCCTCACTGTCTGTAGGCTCCAAGGGCCAACTGAGCTAGTTATTTTAAGACCTGATACCTCCCAAGGTCTCTTACCATCAAGGACTGGCTTTGGTATGAAGAAAATCAGGGTCACTTTTAAGTGACCCTGGGGGCATCCTCTTCCTCCCTTAGCTGATGGAACTTCATCAATGGGCGCTCACCTCATGCCCCCTGATCTTGCTCCCCTATGGACCAAGCTTTTGTTTCCCCACATCTGGTGCCTGGATTAGTCCCATGGGGAGACTTGCAAGTCACAGTTATCTGGTCCTGGGGGTGTGCAGATTTGCTCAGAGCCCTCCCAGAGCAGCGCTCCTCTTCTCTGCCCCACAGCCATCTTGAGCGAGCTCTTACAGAGGGAGAATCGTGTCCTGCACTTCTGGACCTTGAAGAAGCGGCGGTTAGACCAGTGCCAGCAATATGTGGTGTTTGAGCGCAGTGCTAAGCAGGTATGTCCACAGCTTGCCCTGGCTTTGCCTCACTTCTGGGGACTGGGGTGGACACCCAGATGACCACGGCACGGGACAGTCCAGAGGTGGGTCACAGCAGCAGGCAGAATAGAGATGGGAGGTGGTGCCGAAGAGAGGAAGGAGAACAGACTGTCATTTAGCAGTCCTTCAGCCTCTACCCGCACTCTCCCAGGAGTTGGGAGAAGATGCTGGGGTCAGATTGCCTCTAAGAGCTCATGGACGATGCTGGGCCTGGCCTAGAAGACAAGGATGAGACACTCTCTTACTGGTAGGATGTTCCAAGTCTAACGGGAGAGGGCTCAGTCCTAAAACCAGCTTCCAAGCTGCACACTGATCAAATGGTGCCAGCATTTTCTGGGTCCGTCACACTGTCCCAAACACTGTAACAATGCATGTTTTCCAATTGACAGCTGACTTTTGGGGGACTGGGTGGGTTGTTTCCTCCCACAGGCACTGGACTGGATCCAAGAAACTGGTGAATATTACCTCTCAACACATACCTCCCCCGGAGAGACCACAGAGGAAACTCAGGAACTGCTGAAAGAGTATGGAGAGTTCAGGGTGCCTGCCAAGGTAGGAAGCAATCCGGAGCCCTCCTGATGTCTACCCAGCGCTCCCCAATCTGGCCAGTTTCACATTACGAAAGGGAGGACTGCCTCTGTGCACAGAAATGTTGACCACAGTGACAAGGAGCAGGGTGGGGCCCGAGTGCAGGTAGGACAATCTCCATTGAAATCTGAATACCCCAAGAATTGCATCTGCTGCTTGGAGTTTCTATATAAAGGAAGTCAGCTCCTGTACACAGTGCTCCCAAATCCTCATCTGCATGCTGTGGGTGTAGACTCTGCTGTATTCTTTCAGACCAAATAAGGCAGAGGGACATACTCATGTGAAAGGCACATTGCATGTGTGAACATCACCTATCCACACATTCTTGATGTTTGAATGATTTGGGAAGTCTACCCAGATAGGTCAATGACTATGGATGGTTTGACAAAGCAGGTGAATTTCTTATTTCCTGAACTAACTGCTTCCATCTGGCCTCAGACCCGCCAACGAGCCAGGCTGGGGTCTCTGGGGAGCAAAATGTGCACTGGTGCACGCAGCACACACCGTCACACCTCCATTCACACTGAGACAGGAAATGCTATTGTAGGAGGAAATCTGTTTTCACAGCCAGGATTTGATTTGAGGACCCTTGGGTTTGAATGAAAATCTCCTCTGTCTTGGTTCCCTCTTTGTAGCCTCACGCCGGGCTCCCTGCCATGGGGGAGCCTATCTTGGCACCACTTCCACACATGCCAGGTGCTCTTCCCAGGATGAGAGCCGCTTTTGTAGGGGTCACAGTGGGAGGAACATACTGGTGCCCATTCTCCCCAGAGATCCCCGCGCAGGCACATTTCCCCTAGTTTTCTGTCACAAAATTGGGCCCTTAGCCTCATTCTGGAACTGATAGTTTACAAGTGGTTATTCACTTTATGAATTCTACACTATGATAGTGGCAAGCGTGCCCCTGCAGTCCTGTGAGTTGCGGGGCCCTTTCATCCAATGTGAAAGCTGTCAGTTCCGATAAGAGACTCATTTCAGTACCAGGGAGAGCCAACAGCACTAGGAAGGTGATGAATGCACAGAACTCTTTTCAAATCCCAATGAAAATAGCTTTTGAATGACCTATATTTTGTGTCTATCTGCCTCTCTCCAAATAATGAACCACTAACAAGCAGAATGGTGTCAGATCCACTGGTGTTCCAACCCACATCAGATGGATGGCGGTAGATACCCAGAACTTCTTAGGATTGGAATCTGTTTATAACCTACGTAGAAATGTAGAGAATTGTCGAGTCAATTTAATGTCTTCTTCCTTCAAATCTTCTTCCTATCTTTCTCCTCTTTTCCATTCATATTTGTCGCCACCCTAACCAGGTTCCATGCTTTCAGCCTCTCCTTCTCACCTATCCCACTGATCATTGATGTTCATCTTTAAAACACTGGGCAGGTCATATTTCCACCCAGTCTAAGAACTTCAGTGACTCGTCATTGCCTTCAGGTTAACCATCTCCACAACAGCACCACCTCACCTCCCAGTTTTATCTTCATTAGTCTTTCATGCAAATTTTATGCTCCAGCTGAATGAATCCATTTTCTTACCTTCTGAGAGATGCATCACATGCTTTCTTGCCTCTGTACCTTTTCTGTACTATTTTTCTGCCTAGAATATGATTTTCTTCCTTCTAGTTTGTACTTTTTAAAAAGAACCCACCTTTCCACTGGAGTGCCTCCTCCTCTGTGATCCTGCAGACACCCCGGGATGTGATCGGGCCCACCCCTGCATTCCGGCCCCTGTTGTCTACATAACCCATGAGGGCCCCGCCATGAACCATCCTGCTCGCCAGTTATCTGTGTGAAGTGTCATCTCATGGCTGAGCCAGCACGGTCCCAAAGGATAAGAACCACACCTTGCTTACTTGCCTGACTGAATCATGCCTCAAAGGGAAGCTGCAAATATTTGTGAACACGGGGAGGAAAAAAAAGAAGTTTGGGTAGATCCATAGACTCCCTACCCCAAATCTATATTTAATATGATTCTATTACTTATCTCTCTCTGTTCTCTCTCCCTCCTAACTTAACTCTGTGTGTAACAGGGTTTAATTTTCCCATCTATCATGTTCTAAGTCTCAAGACTATTATTAGGATATCTAGAGGGTAACAAACCCAGTTGAAGAGCATCCGATAAAAGGCAACAGCTTTCTGTTCCTCTCCAGTCGCACTTCACAGAGGCAAACCTCCTTTAACTAGCTATCTTTGGTTTTAATCTTTATAACCAGTAAAGTGAATTTGAAATGGAAACCAAATTGACCTCAAGCCACAAGAGAGAAAATAAGGTGGCCCTCACAACTAAACAGGGCAATAAAACATATTAAGTATATTGAATTATTCTACTTTGCTCCAAAGCAACAAATCAAGTAAAAGAAACACTGAATATAAAAAGATATATTCCATATAGCACTCCATAAGTGAAAGAATAAAAATAAGATGAAGAGAATTCAGTGGAGGTAAGAGGATAAGAAAATTTTTCTTATTGTGGTAGGCTGTAGAAAATCCAGTTAGAAGAATACATGAGGTATTTTCCTGTTGTGGGTTTCCAAATTTATAAGGGGTCAAAGTACATGATGATAGGAAAGTTTAATCATTTTGGCAGCTGGAAGAAATCTATTTCTTCTAATAGCAAAAAAAAATATTTAGATTCTTTGGTTTTTCATTTTTTACAATTGAGTGGATTTTGTATATTCACAAGGTTGTGCAACCATTGCCACTATCTAGTTCCAGAACATTTTAATTACCCTCAAAACAAACCCCATACCCATTAGCAGTAACTCCCCATGCCTTCCTCTCCTCAGCCCCTGGAACCACTATTTGATTTTCTTTCTTTATGAATTTGCCTATCCTGGAAATTTCATATAAACAGAATCATAGAATCCTGTAATATGTGGCCTTTAGTGTCTGGCTTTTTTCTTGCATAATGGTTTCAGGGTTCATTCATGTTGTGGCACGTATCAGTACTTCATTCCTGTGTATGACCAAATAATACTCCATTACACAGATATGCCACATTGGGTTTATCCATTCATCCGTTGATGGACATTTGGGTTGTTTTCTGTTTTGGGGCTACTAAGGATATTGAGTATTTGTACACAAGCCTTTGTGGAAACATCTCTTTTCAGTTCTCCTAGGTACATACCTAGGAGTGGAATGGCTGAGGCCTATGGTGACACTGTTTACTTTTTGAGGAGCTGCCCAACTGTTTCCCAAAGTGGCTGTGCCATTTTACATTCCCACTGGTGGTGTCTAAGCGTTGCAAATTTGCCACCTCCCCTCCAAACATCCATCTTCTTAATATAGCCATCCTGGAGGGCAGGGGGGATTTGATTTACATCTCCCACTGAATACTGATGTTGAGAAAACACTTCTTTAAACTGGGAATTTTGTCTCTGAAAGTTAAAGAAGTTATGAGATAAGTTGGGCTTAATTCTTCTTCACAAAAGAGAATTAAATGATAACAAAAGAGCCTGACGCCTTCGCTGAGCTAAATTAGCTAATTCAGGAATTAAGGCCATGTGGAAAGGGGACACTGGCTTGTCGACAGGTGCTTCACACTGAGAAAAGTAGGATCTGAACAGTTCAGATAAAAGACGGGCCTGATTCTGTTTCTGAGACTCATAAGAGGAGATAGTTTACATGCAGTAGTCGTTTTTGAAAGTTTTAGTTTTTCACATGTAGCGACAAACTTTCCCCTATGGAATGAATATGAAGATAGATCCCAGGCAAACTGTTTACCCACACAGGGAGCTCAATAAATTCAAAATTCAAAATACACAGAATGTGTAAATAAGTGCAAGGTATATTAACAATGAAAGGCAAATGGAAGACTATAATGAGGTTATAGGAATAATATCAAGAAGGCTAAATCTTAATAACTTATGAAATGTGTGAAAGACACCAAAAGGGCTTTTGAAAATCTATATTTATAAGAGGGCTCACCGATTAGGGAAAGATGGCATAATATTAACTAATCAAAGAAAGGAAACAAGAAAAAGGGGGGAAAAAGAAGAAAAATAGAACTCCTTTATTTCTACCTCAGACTTTTGTAGCATTATATAGTATTCAAAATAGAAAGAACAAAACATATATTAGAAGACCCACAAAGCCCAGGATAAATGAGATGTCCATTCTAAATTTCCAGGCCCAAATGAATTACGTTCCCTAAAGGCTTCATGGCCCATACTCCTGACCCTACCATTCAAGAGCCTCTGCAATCTGACCCCCCCATTTTATCAGTCTATAGAAGTTACTCTATTTTGGTGGCAAGATTGGAGTTTCACGCTGGCTTGAGGTATGAAAGGGAAAAGACATTGTATGGCTGTATGCGGAAATGAAGATAGAAGCCATGGCCAGACCTCCCAGGAGTGCAAGAACATCTGAATGACTCAGCCGTATGGGAAGAACCAGAGATGTGGCATAACCTCACCTTGGACGTGAACACTGGGCTGTCAGCCTACACCAGGGGCCATCCCAGCAACCACACTGTCTCGTTACCCCATGGCAGGGGCATCAGGAATACATTATCATTGCTACTGTGATTCGGCTTTCTCTGTGCATGTCTGCTGTCCATGTTTTCAGTTATCCTCTGCAGCCACCTATCCAGTTCTCCATGCAGTCCCAATCCCTAGAAAAACAGCTGCAGCAGGGCACCGCACAACTCATTGGCTTCATATTGAGGGGCCACCCCAGCGAGACATGTTTTTACCTCTGATCTCATCAACTGTGGCCAAGCATGTGGTAGGTCACATGGTGCCACCGTAGTCACTCGTGTGTAAGAAATCACTTCAGACTATTCCAAGTAGGTGCTGTGGGCATGGTTGTAGTCCAGTGTATGGGTCAAAATTTTCATCTAATTCTCTCCATTATAAACCCTCAACTCTTCCTGGTCCAGCTTTACTTACCTCCAAGCACGGTATTTACTCACTAATTCATTTGTTCAACATTAATGGTATGCCTACTATTTTCTAGACACTGGAGATATAAATGAGTAAGATTTAACACTCATCTTAGAGAAGTGCATGGTCTAAGGAAGGAGACACATACATGACTTAGAGTGATACATGCTAAAGTCAAGGTACACATATAGATTGCTGCAGGGACACCATAAGCTGGTAGGGAAGAAAGGAGATGAAAGAGGGCCACTGGATGGAAAGCAGGGATGACTAGGAACCATGCCTCACAGCAGGAAAGGCATGTGAGGTGAGCATAACCGGTGTTTAGGGGCCATGGAGAGCCTGGAGGCCGTCACAAAGGTAGGTGAGACCACATGGGGAGGGGAGGCCCAGTCTACACGGCCCAATTTACTGTCCATTTGCTCCCCCAGGTCCATACCTGACCTCTTGGTCACAAGCCATTCTCCCTGTTGCATGTGAATCAGTTTCCAGGTTTCAGGATGCCATGTTCTGTGAGGGGGCCGCCTGTAGGGCTGTTGCCACCAGCTGGCCGTGAGAGTCCCATTCCATGCTCAAGTCTTCCCGAGAGAGCAGATAAATAAAAATAAATAAGTGCTTCCAAGAGTTTTACATAAAGATTTCTTGATTATAGCTGTAAAAAATTAATCTCTGTTTTAAATAAATAGCAAACCCTATAACAATTGTTTCCAGAAGGAAAAAAAAAAACCCTAAATGCAGTAAGATAGAAGTCCTTAGGATACCAGGGATCTTTCCTTAACCAATTCCCAGTACTATCGTTCTTTACCTTATCATGGCTAAGGAGATGCATCTCCTATCCTCATACCCACTTCCTCCTTTCACACCAAAGCTTTCTGGAACTCTTGTCTCCCAACCTGGGTGCCAGCTTGTTGTCCTGAGATAGGAGAGGCTCAGACATGTGACTTACTGAAGCGCTGAAGCACACATCTCTCTGGCACTGCTTGCCTTTCTGGCCAGAAGCAGTCCCTTTCTGGGATTTCTTGAGAGGGTTAGTCTCCTGTGGGAGGTCTGTAGATGAGCCTGGAAAAGTGAGGGAGGACGGCGGAATGTAGAAAGGCTCTTCTGTCTGTTCTGTTACTCCAGAAATATTTTGCCTCAGTTGTCTAGATTTTAGCATGATCTAACTTTTGGACCTGCTCTCCCCCAGTCCAAAAGATAATTTTACTTCTCTATGGCCTCTGTCCCGGGGCATTGGGATGCACGGTGGGGACCCAGGAGTTCCAGGTGCCTGACGAGGTGCTGGGGCTCATGTACGCGCAGACGGTGGTCTGGGTTGGGAGTTTTTTCTGCCCTTTACTACCTATGCTCAACACAGTCAAGTTTCTGCTACTTTTCTATTTCAAGAAGTTCACCCTTTTCTTCACCTGCTCTCCAGCCTCCTGCACCTTTCGGGCCTCCACAGTGAACTTCTTTTTCCCCTTGGTCCTTCTCCTGGGTCTGACCATCTCTGCTGTTCCCATGCTTTATAGCATCTTCTTAATCCCACCTTCTAAGGTATGTGGTCCATTCCGAGGTCAGCCGTCCATCTGGGCCAAGATCCCTGAGTCTATTTCCAGGCTCCCTTGGATCACCCAGAACTTTCTTTTTTTCTTGGGGACCCAGGCATTTGCTGTGCCTCTTCTGTTGATCTCCAGTCTCCTGATGGTGTATACCTTGGTCTTGGCTAACTCCTATGGACATCTTATCTCTGAGCTCAAACGCCAGATAGAGACAGAGGCACAGAATAAGGACTTCTTGGCACAGCGCGCTGTGGCTCTGAGTTCGGCCAATGGAGCTCTTTGACCTCCGCTAGCCTTACTCAGAACGATGTCCCACTTTCTGGCCCAGACCTGCCCACCCAGACCCTTTGCAAGTCTCTGGCATGCCATCTGTAAAATGGGAAAAGTGGAGAAAAACCTACTCCCTTGCAGCTTTGGGATTAGGGGATTACCAGGACCCTGAAGCTCCCCCACCATTAGAGTCCAGTGAATGTCTTTCTTCCATCAATAAAGACAGCCCAGTTTGGGAAAAAAAAAAAAAAGAATTTCAATATTCTTTATTTTTCCTTAAAATTAATCAAGCTTCCCTGATTTTGGAGTTTCAAAACCCAAACTTAGAATAAAAAATGAGCAAGTGTTTACTTCTTTGAACATCTCTTCTGTTTCCATATCTTACTGGCATAATCCTGCTTCCCCATGAGAACTTTTTTGCCCATGCCAGATCAGCTTTCTTTTCTCCTGTTTTAAAATTCCTGCAGTGTTAACTCTACATATTTCTCATGTCAACATTCTGTTACATAATGCCCCAAGTTATTTACCCACTCTGCGTGACAGTCTTATCCCCTCTAGAGACATAGACTTGTTTAAGGGCAATGAGTATCTTTTACTCTTCTTTTATTTACCCCCCCCCCAAGCCTGTCCCCACAGCACTCCATGCAGTGGTGTGGACAGAGTAGATGTTGAACAAACTCTTGCTAAAAATGGAATTAATCCAGTACACATAAGAACTCCACCTTACTTAGCCCTTTGGTAGATACTAGCTTCATTAACCCCATTCTCTCTCTCTCTCTCTCTCTCTCTCTCTCTCTCTCTCTCTCTCTCTCTCTCTCACACACACACACACACACGGTCCTGATAGTGAAAGGGACAGAAATTACTCTTAAATATATTGGATTTCTTTAGATCCTGGTATGTACTGACTTACCCGTTGACAAAGCCCACTTCAAGCCAATAAAATGAAGGTAGAGAACTAGGCACTGTGGTCCAGAGGCAAACTGGCTGTGTCAGTCACAGGTGGTATGAACTTGGACAAGCCCTAAGCCTCTCTAAGCCTCAGCTTTTTTCATCTGTTGTTTAAAGAGATGCACACCCCCTCCTTCCATTCACCTTTTAGAGGTGCTTTAAGACTCAAATGGATCTCAGAGTTGACTTTTCCCATTTTGTGAACTGATAAATATATTAATGTGTAAGATTCTCACAGTAGTCATGATGGGTGACGTGTGTTGCTTCCTGAGCTCTTAATGTGAGTAGTATATTCCAGGTGCTGTTCTGAGCATTCTACATTGTCATTTCGTGAAATGCTCACAACACCCTATGATGTAGGATTATTATGGTCCTTATTTTGCAGATAAAGGAACTGAGGCATGGAGGATTTAACTAATTTGTTCAAGATCTCCCAGCTAGTAAGTGACACCTGGGCAATAAACCCAGGCAGGCAGTGAGGTACCTGTGGCTGCTGTGAAGGAAAGGGGGATGGGAGTGAAGGACCATGAGAGTAAATGTAATCTAGTAATTTAAGACCATCTTTTGGGACAGCAAACAAAGGAGAAGGTGAAGCTTCTGATTCAACTGGCTGATAGCTTTGTGGAAAAAGGCCACATTCATGCCACAGAGATCAGGAAATGGGTGACCACAGTGGACAAGCACTACAGAGATTTCTCCTTGAGGATGGGAAAGTACCGATATTCCCTGGAGAAAGCCCTCGGTGTCAACACAGAGGTAGGTATGGGGCTGCTTAGCTGGGACATCCTCCCTTCTCATCTCTCTCCAGGCCACTGCTCTCATTCCCATGGAAGCAAGTGGGCTGTCCAGAGCAAGCTTGCTGAGCTGTTGACCCCTAGAACACTTGCCTTGTGTGGTTTTTCTAGTGGAGGGGATGAATCTTGGTGAGCCACGGGCCTTCAGCCCCTCATGATTAGTAGTATATAGCAAAATTGGCTGGCCAGGGGTGGAGATATGGCTACAGAGCAGAATTTTTCTATGTGTAGAGTTAACTGTTGTCTTTGAAGATTAGACCCTTTACCTTCCCTTTATCGGTACATCTTCCCCCAATTATGTTAATCAGCAAACGTTAGGGTCCCCAGTATGTATAATAGTGCTCTTTCAAGAATAAGGGATGCAGTTGTGCAAAGGCTATTTGACATTTCAACTGAAAAGAGATACTATTTGCCATGAATCAAGGGAAGACTGACTTTTAATTTCTTCTTTGTAATAGAGGTCAGTAACCTATGAATTAAGAGCTAAATATAGGCTGGCAATTTAATCCTAGGATTTCTAATTCTTAAATCTTTAAATAGGCTCATGCTCTGAAGCAGAGCAGACTAGAGAGTGAACTAGTTACACCACTAAAATTGAGGGAAATAACATATCCCCCAGACTTTAAACTGTGAGTTTTTTTTCTAAAGTCTTCCACCCTGTATAAATACAAAACAGTGGTTGAAATAAGCAGGGATGGGCAACTAGAAAATTTTGTAATAGTTCCATCATTTAACTTTCTATTTCCAAGGGAAGTTGCTCATTTAAATAAAAGTATTGGCTTTTATTATTTTCCCTTGACAAATGAAAGTTTTCTTATGTCTTTATGTGTTTCTGTTTAAAACTATTTTAATAGTTAATAACCAATCTTGGGCTAATTTATATGTGTGTGTTTATTTAGATTTAATCAGGACCAAAATCCTTGGGGAAATATGACACTAATTATTAAATGCATTTATTGTTTTTCCTTGCTATGGACATTAGCCCTGACCATTTGACCCAAACATTTTTTATCTTTCTTATTTGGAAAAAAATGTATATTCCATGAAGACGAGTACTTGTAGGTGGCCATTTGTGGGATTCCTTATCTTCTGAACTCGCTCCATTATATCTTCCTCTCGTTTTGCCTTCTACCACCTCCCCTAGCTCCAGTGAGTTGCTCTCCCAAAGCATTTCCAAGATGATCTCTGCCATCTCTCTCTGTAGGACAACAAGGACTTGGAGCTGGACATCATCCCAGCAAGCCTTTCAGATCGTGAGGTCAAGCTACGGGACGCCAACCATGAAGTCAACGAAGAGAAGCGGAAGTCAGCCCGGAAGAAAGAGTATGTTTTGGGGAGCTTCCACCCAATTAGCAAGCTCCTTATGACTGTGCTTGGTTTCTGCTGCTACATGTCCCTTTTGACAGCTTAATGTGTCCTTATGGCCATCCAGAGAAGGGTGGAATGGACAGACATGATGCTTCTACCTGTGTTTCATACTAATCAAGAGTTATAGAGCATTGGATAGTAGAAACAAGGAACAATGCCCACCTTATAAAACATTTCTCAATCATTCTGCTTTCTTTATATTGGTGCTAGGGAATTACACATACCCAGAGATCTTGCAAGGGCTTTATGAAAAATATTTTGACAGATTCACTTTGGGTAGTGCTGGAAAAAAAATAGTGTGCCTGACAATTAAGAAGCCCAAGGTAGTTGATGTTATCGAAGTCGAGTAGGAGCACCGATCCCTTGGAACTGAAGGAAATGAAGCCAGTCTGCCAAGCCAGAGCTGCTGCTTGTTGTTGTTGTTGATCTGGGAAGTATATTAGTTTGTTCGGGATGCTGTAACAAAGTGTGAGAAACTGGGTAGTTTCAGAAATACATTGTTTCACAGTTCTAGAAACTGGAAGTCTGGGCTCAAAGTGTTGGTACAGTTGATACCTTCTGAGGACTGGGAACGAAGAGTTAGTTCCAGGCCTTTCTCCTTACCTTCTAGATGGCTGGCTTCAGTGCACATGGCATCTCCCCAAATACATATCTGTATATAGATTTCTCTCTTTTTTAATGACAACAGCCACTTTGAAATAGGGCCCTCTCCTTCTCCAGTGTGACCCAATCTTAACTGTTTACGTTTGTAATGACTGTTTCTAGAGCAGTTACATTCTGAGGTACTAGGAATTGGGACTTTAACATAGGAAATTTGGGGGGGAACACAATTCAGCCTATAACAGGGAGGGAAATAAAGAGACCATACTTGGCCAAAATCTTCCTGCTGGACTCTCTCAGGGTCATGAAGCAGCCAGAGGATGGTGAAGGGCAGGTGGCAAAGAAAAAACGAGGCGGGGGTAGTGGAGCTAAATAATGAAGAAAGACGGGCAAAATTGCAGGAAGCAGATGGAGAAAAAAGGAGAGGGTAGAAGAATAGCAGAAACCCAAGGCAGTAAAATCAAAGGTAACTTTTCAAGGCCTCTCAGATTATGTTCCTTCTGATTTTCCTTCTTTCCTTGTCTACCAAGTACCTGCAGTGTATAAGAAACTCTGCCTATGTGATCTTACTCCTTGCAGCAACCCTGTGTGACCAGCTGTTATATAAGTAAGGAGGCTGAGGTTGGAGAAGTAAGTCCTACCTCCAGTAAATGACAGAATCATAACTCAGCTCCCATTTGTCTGACTTCAAAGTTCATGCCCTTTCCACTCTACCAATGGAGTGAGAATATAAAGAGAATGGCTAATTAACTCCTGCAAAAGGGATTTTTAAAAACCAGTACTTTAATATTAATAGAAAGACCACTGCTAATCCCACAAAGGTAAAGGGCCAGGAAAAGATGCTGCTCATTTTCATATTTCTTGTGAAATTTCCATCAGGGGACACTTTGGGGATAGTCATTCTGAAAATTTTCATGTGATAGAGAACCTGCAAATAGCGGCTTTCATTATGAACTACCATGAAAAACTGACATAGAAAGCCTATAAGAGAAATGTATAAATATATGCTTTGGCTAAATTAGATATTATTACATATCACATGCCAGCTAAGAAGCATCATTTTCCTTTTTTTTTTTCTTTTTTTTGACAGTGTTTTTTTTAAAGTTTATTGTCAAGTTGGTTTCCGTATAACACCCAGTGCTCATCCTCACAAGTGCCCTTCTTCATGCTCATCACCCCCCTTCCCCTCTCCCCCACCCCCATCAATCCTCAGTTTGTTCTCAGTATTTAAGAGTCTCTCATGGTTTGCCTCCCTCCCTCTCCCCAACTATTTTTCCCCTGCCCCTCCCCCATGCTCCTCTGTTAAGTTTCTCCTGTTCCACATATGAGTGCAAACATATGGTATCTGCCCTTCTCTGCCTGACTTATTTCACTTAGCATGACACCCTCGATTCTGTCCACGTTGCTACAAATGTCCAGATTTCATTCCTTGTCATTGCCATGAAGAAGTACCATTCTCTAATAAAAGTCTGTGAAAGAAAGAAAATGAAGTAGGTATATTACAATGATGCTGTGCATCACAAGTTTCATAACTGCTTGAGAACATTGTATTGTTTTGGAGCCCAAGAGGAAGAGAGCCCTCTCCTTGCAGATGTGAAGCACAAGCTCTTCTTTCTGGGAGACCGAAGAGTGGTCACAACATTGTTAACTTGCATTATGCTTGTGATGGCATGTTCAGCTTCACACACACCAGTTTGTGCTGTAAACGAGCCCCGTTAGAAATAGCATCAGAGCATACAGGACAATTTGGTCCAGAGGTCAGCAGAGTATGGCCCATGGGCCAAATCTGACCCCTCACCTGTTTCATATAGTCTGTAACATAAAGTTATTTTTTTATATTTTTAAGTGGTTGAAAAATATCAAAAAAAGGAAAATAGTTTGTGATGTGAAAATTAGATAAAATTCTTTTGTGTACATAAATAAAGTTTTATTGGAACACAGCCACACTTTTTTTTCATATTGTCTGTGGCTCCTTTCACATTACAACAGCAAAGTTGCCCACAAAGTTTACTATCAGGCTCTTTACAGGAAAAGTATGCTACCCCCCAATCTCAGTGGTGGCGTCTTGGGCATCTGTGCCTGGCTTTTAAACCTGGCTTGACTGCTGGTACTGCAAAAGTCAACAGTTCTGTTGAACAGAGAACAGAAATGCTCATTCCGGAGCTGTGAGGCTTCCTTGCGGGAAGCTGGGAATGGAGCTATCCAGCTGGTCAGAATGAATCTGAATGTTGCTGCATGTTTGTGCACACATGCGAGCACACATGTGCAATGGAGAACACACGCGTGTCAGCGCAGCATCACAAAGCGGAGAAACTGAGGCAGGAAAGGGAGAGAAAATGGAACTAGCTGAACACAAACATGCTGGAGAGATAGAAAACAAATGATAATACTCAAAGGCAAGGAATTTTGAAGAAAGGAAGAGATGTCAGTAAAGTAAAAAACGGGGTTGAACATTCAGGAACGTAACAAATGCTGAGGTGGGGAGGGGAAGTTTGAAGGAAGGGAGGTACTAGATACCTAACCAACTAAAAGCCCGTTTGTTTTCTTCTAGATTCATTATGGCTGAACTACTGCAGACAGAGAAGGCTTATGTAAGGGACTTACATGAGTGCTTAGAGGTAAGTCTTGCAGTAATCGTTTCACAGCTGTAGTAGAAAAATGACAACCTTGCCAGCGTCAGGTCCTTGAGAGGAGCTCAATGCTCTTCATCTTCTCCTGGAGCTTAACAAATAAAAGCCAACAGAGTCAGTGGTAATTGCAGGGGAGTTTAAAATGCTTTTGAAAAGAAACTTTTCTCAGACTGGAGCTAGCCCCAGCAAAACTGTATACAAGACTTGAATTCAAAATAAAAACCATGACAGAGTCCATGAACTTAAGTTGAGTCTGCAAATTTACACCTTCCCCCAGACACACTCAGACACACATGCGTTTAATAAGAAATGTGGAGTTTGTACTTTGCTAAAGTTCGGAATGTGAGTCTCCCTGGCAGCAGTTGAAGGTAATGGAACATTTGGTTTTCTTTCTTCCCATTCTGTTTATTTACCATCTCACTTTTTACACTCCACGTGCAAGCCTAGTCTGAGGCTTACCCTTCCGGCATGAAGACCTGTTTATTTTGTCTGCATCTTTGTATTACTTGTCAGTGATGAAGCCGTTGCTATCTTACAGACCTACCTGTGGGAAATGACCAGTGGCGTGGAGGAGATACCCCCTGGGATCCTTAATAAAGAGCATATCATCTTTGGCAACATCCAGGAAATCTACGATTTTCATAACAAGTAGGTTGGTGGAGGGTTTTCCCAGACCATACTTAGGGCCATAAATACTCATCATCAAGGCTTCTCAGTGAGTGGATCAAAGCTAATTGGTAAAATGTTGCCTGGTAATATTACCTGTTAAAAATTTTTTTCATGTTTGTTTATTTTTGAGAAAGAGCATGAGCAGGGGAGGGGCTGAGCGAGGGGAACAGAGGATCTGAAGCAGGCTCTGTGCCGACAGCAGAGCCAGATACTAGGGCTCGAACTCACAAACCATGAGATCATGACCTGAGCAGAAGTCAGATGCTTAACAGACTGAACCACCAAGGCAGCCCTACCCATTAAGTTTCTACGTCAGTTGCTGTCAGACTTTTCTCACTCACCCCTCTTTTTCCACAATTGCCCAAAATTGCTCATGGAGAGTGAAGTCAAGAGTTCAGCAATGTCCCTCCCCAGTTCACCTTATGGCAACATCTTCATATCCAACTGAAAGTAGCTTCTTCTCAGTAAAATTGTGGGGGAATTCTGACACTAGAATTCATCTAAGGCTAATTATTCTACCTTGTGGGCCATAGGTTTCAAATTCCATTCAAGGTTTTTTTCCAACCTAAACTCCTCCTCTATCCCAACTACCTGATCATCCCCACCTTCAACCAAAACAAAAACATATGTAAATAACTATATAGATAATCAAAATACCTAATGAAACACTTTTTTGACAACTTATAGGGAATATCAGTTGACCCTCTGTGTTTTGTTAAAATAAGTAGAACCATAGGGCCCTAAAACCTCATAGTTCATTTTGTCCAGCTCCCAATTTAAGTAAACTTTTTAACTTAAGTAAACAATTAACTAAACATGGTCCATTATGAACTGAGTCAGCAAGAACATTGGTTGATTCATTACAGAGCCAACAAATGGAAATAACTCAATTTCCAAAATACGGCAAGAAGAGGGAATCTCAAGACACAAGGATAGCGTTGGTATAAAGTCCTAGCGCTCGCTTGGGACTCTGTTCCAGAGAGGGGCTAAGAGGTAGAGGTTCAATGCTGTAGGATACAATTTGGGAGGAAGTCCTATGGTCAGGCTCATCATGGCATTTACCGAGTTAAGTAGTCATGGAGATAAAACCGCCAGCCCCAAGAGTTCCTGATGAGACCCTGTGACCAGGCGAGGCAAGACTCTAGAACGATACTATCCAATAGAGCTTTCTGCAGTGTTTCTGGAAATGTTCCATGTCCTTGCTGGGCAGTATGATAGCCACCACTTGAACACTTGAAATGTGTTCTGTGCTGCTGAGAATAGAGTTTTTCACTTTATACAGTTTAACAAATTTAGATGGCAGGTGGCTACCACATTGGACAGCCCAGCTCTAGAAAATAAGACCTCAGTATGGCCCTTTGCTAGGAATAACTAAGACCAAGCAAGAGTTGGGTGTAAAATGATACTGAGCCCTAAAAGGTCTAAAAAGACGTGGAGAACCACTCTGCTCTTATCAACTCCTGATAGTTAATACCCTGTTATGTCATCAAATGACAAAAGTTTTAAAAGAACATAAAATATGTAGCTCCCATGACGTATTAACCTTGTCAGACTATGAAACCAGCAAGCTCTAAGGGAAAACTTTCTGGAGTACTTAATAAAAGTTCTCAGTCTTTTTCTTTATAATCACAAACTTTAGCATTTTCCATTTGGTTTGTCTGGAAATCTCCAGACATAGAGATATTCTTCCTCATGTCTCTTTAGTAAGATCCCAGTAAAGCCGTTCTTGACCAATAACCCCAGTTCCGTCCTCTGAGTCCTGCTGAGCATTATCCCTTCTCCCCCAGGATATCTGAGAAGACTCTAGACTGGTACACAGTGAGGCGTATTACTTTCACTTTTTTGATTTATGATCTCTGGGATTTAGTCACCAAGTCTCACTTTCCCCATTTTCTTTCTATTAACTGATTATATAGAGACGTCTAGAGATCACATCATGTACTTCCTGTGAGCCCTGCTTTTGCCAAATCAATGTTTACAGGAAAAGAATATTCATTTCAAAACTGACCAGCTGTAATAACATATCTACCTCTTGTTTCGCCATATCACTCTAGTAAGCCATAGTAAGCAGTTTGGTAGTTTTTAAATAGCTGAAATAGCTACTAGTTACAAAATGTAGTTCTAAGAAACCCTTAAAAGAAATTCAAATTAAACAACATGGAATACTACATTCTGTAGAGGCTTAAATTTAATTAGCAAGAACACAGCTATTCAGCAAATGTTACCTATTTATAATATTATTAAGAAACAAGAAGAAAATAAAAACCAACCTCTGAGCAACTCAAAGAGATATCACAAAGATACAGCTCTTATCTTTTCAGAGAAGCACCTTTCTACCGACCCCAGCAGCCACTTTACCTCTTGTTCGGTTATTTACTGATCTTGTTAGATGGTTAGATCATTTCCAAGACCATAGCAACTTAGAAGCAGTAAATAAGACTCAAGAGCTTGAGCAAGTAGTTTGATATTACCAGCATAGAGTAAAAGAAGATAGGTAAACTGGGAAAAAATAAAAATAAAAAAAAGGAGAGGCTCTAAAGTCATAGTGGTCAAGGGCTACTCAGTATTAATGCCAGTGCCTCTCTGTCCCCATATAAAGCCCAGCACAGCCACTGTATTATAGTAGAGCACAAGAACTAATATTAGTAATAATGCTGAATCATTAGTATATTCTACATTAAAAAGAAAAGATGGGGCACCTGGGTGGCTCAGTTGGTTAAGTGTCCGACTTCGGCTCAGGCCATGATCTCGCGGTTCGTGGGTTCAAGCCCCACGTCGGGCTCTGGGCTGACAGCTAGCTCAGAGCCTGGAGCCTGTCTTCAGATTCTGTATCTCCCTCTCTCTCTGACCCTCCCCTGCTCATACTGTCTCTCTCTCAAAAATAAATAAAAACATTGAAAAAAATTATTAAAAAGAAAAGAATTCTTCATATAGAAAGATCTCCACCCAAAAAAAAGTTAATGTTTTAAGTTATTCACAGTTTAGGGAACATCCAAGAAAATCAAGCTGTATATTAATTCTCTACAGGATCTAGAGACTAAGGCTTTTCTCTTCTCATAATGTGTGTTTCTCTTTATGCCATACACATATGGATAAATTGAAAAAAGCAAAACACCTCTAAAATCTCTAATAAATAAGAGAGGAAATGGCAATTAAGGCAACTTTGAAAATGCAGGAAATGTGAACTCCATAAAAGACCATGTCTTTTACTGCATAACCCCTGCCACACAGTACACTTTAAGTATTTGTTGGATGGATGGATGGACAGATGGACTCACAGACTAAAAATAGAATTAGTTTGCAGATTAATGACTAATGCCATTTAAGTCATAATTTGGTCTTTGTGAAAGTCTCAAGATAGAGAAAACCATTAGGTATGGTTTTTTTTTCCTTCATCACTATCTGAACTTTAACAACTATAACCTTAACAGCAAAATAATTGAATATCTGAATGAAGGGGTTTCCTGGAGGGTTCTTTTTATAATTTTTAGGTTTTTTATCTGTGTGTAGTTGACACATTAGTTTCAGGTGTACACCGTGGTGAGTTGACGAGTTTGTGTAGTATGCTGTGCTCCCCACGAGCACAGCTGCCATCTGTCACCATACAACATGACTACAAGGTCGTCGACCACATTCCCTATGCTGTGCCTTTCATTCCTGTGACTTACACATTCCCCAACTGGAGGCCTGTGTCTCCCACTTCCTTTCACCCATTTTGCCCATCCTCCCCATGCCCCTCTGTCTGGCAGCCATCAATTTGTTCTCTGTATTCTTTCTGTTTATTCATTTGGGTTTTTTTTAAGGCTCTTACATATGAGTGAAACGATATGGCATTTGGCTTTCTGAGTCTGACTTATTTCATTTAAGATTATACCTCCTAGATCTATCCTTGTTGTTACAAATGGCAAGGCCTCATCCTTTTTACAGCTGTGTAATATTTCAGTGTGTGTGTGTATGTGTGTGTGTGTGTGTGTGTGTGTGTGTGTGTGTGTGTGTACACACTACATCTTCCTTACCCATTCATCTGTTGATGGAACTCTTAGGTCATTTCCTTATCTTGGCTATTATAAACAATGCTACAATAAACATAGGGTGCATATATATGTTCAAATTAGTGTTTTTGTTTCTTTTGCGTAAAAATGTAGTAGAATTACTGGATCATGTGGTATTTCTATTTTTAGTTTTTTGAAGAACCTCCATATGGTTTTCCATATTGGCTGCACCAACTTAAATTCCTACCAACAGTGCACCAGGGTCCCTCTATCTCGACATCCTCTGCAACGCTTGTTATTTCTTATCTTTTTATTTTAGTCATTTTGAGAAGAGTAAGGTGGTATCTCTTTGTGGTTTTGATTTGCATTTCCCTGATGATCAGTGATGTTGATCACATTTTCATGTTGTGTGTTAGCCATCTGTGTGTCCTCTTTGGAAAATGTCTATTCAGGTCCTCTGTTTAATTTTTTATTGTTTAGGGAATTTTGGTGTTGAGTTGTATAAATTATTTATATGTTTTGAATACTAATTCCCTGGGAACTTCTAAATGAGAGGATCATACAATGGTCCAAACACCTGTTTACTTTTCAGGAATACTTATGAAATGACTACCTTTTTAACCTGAAAATATCCAAAGGTTCTCTTCAATCCCAATTTTTTGCATCTTTACACAGTTCTGGTTAAGTGCCATCTAACAACAAACACATTCCTCTCATTTCTGGTGTCCAGGTCAGATTGTGTGCCTGTACTCCAGAGTGAGGGA
>NC_043704.1:69556585-69558019 GCF_006229205.1 Suricata suricatta
TGAGGGAGGGAGAGGAAAGAAAAGATCGGGAAGCAGAGAGACTGAGCTTGACACCACCTGAATGATACAGTTAGGGGAGTCACTAGGAAATTATTACCTAGACCAAGGGTGATGTGGAGAATATGTTAAATTTCTCAGCTTATTAGTATTAATATTTTAAATGGTGTCACTTTGAAAAATGACAACCAAGATTAGTTGTGTTTGTGTTATCATTCTCAAGGACCTTTGTCTACATAGATATGGAACAGAGAAGTTCTCAAGCGCTGAAATTTCTATGAAGAAGAACAATTCAAGTAGTGGTTTTAGAGAAATTGGAGGTGTTTGAGAGGAATGATACTTAGTTTTTACCCTCGCCAACCCCTTTTTCATACTATACCTCCTTTTTATAGAAATCATAAAGATAATGAAACTTATATACACTAGAACTAAATCTATTTTTATTGTATTTTGCTAAGCATTGCAGGAGCACTCAGATAAGATAATATATTCCATAAATAGAGCCCCAAACAGTGATGGTTTTTTTAAGTTTATTCGGTTTTTTTGTTTTGTTTGTTTTGTTTTGTTTTGGAGAGAGAGAGAGAGAGAGAGAGAGAAAGATAGACAACATGAGCAGGCCAAGGGCAGAAAGAGAAAGGGAGGAAAAGAATCCCAAGCAGGCGCCACACTGTTAGTGGTCACCCCAGCATGAGGCTCGAACTTAGGAACTGTGAGATCATGACCTGAGCCAAAAACCAAAAGTCAGGCACTTGACTGACTGAGCCACCCAGGCGCCCCCTCCCAAGTAATGTTTTTTTTTTTTTTTTTTTAGTCTCCCTGCTTTGACCAACCTACAATTTGTAATTCAAAAAAATGTATTTATTTTCAATTTTCCCTTATTAGATTTTCAACTTTTATAAATAAGGACAACAGTTTAAAATCTTATCACCTTCAATTAAATCTGAACTTTACTTTTTAGTTATTTTATATTATTTGTATGTGAGTCTCAGTAATAACATTAAAAAAAATTTTTTTTGAATATTTTCAAGAGAGAGACAGAGTACAAATGGGGAAGGGGAAGAGAGAGGGAGGGAGACACAGAATCTGAAACAAGCTCCAGGCTCTGAGCTGTCAGCACAGAGCCCTGTGCGGGGCTGGAACTCACTAACAAGATCACGACCTAAACTGCAGTTGGACGCTTAACCGACAGAGCCACCCACATGCCCCAGAATAATAACATTTTTACAAAATCTCTGCTATCAGGGCTCATAGGGCCTCCTCATCATCAAGTAAACCTATCTCCATTTACAGATAAGGACACTGAGACCCAGAGAGGAGTCCGTGACTTACGCAGTGTCGACACCCTCTCCCCCTTTAAAGATTAGGCGCAGATCCCAGGGTTTGGTGTCCCAGGTCAGTGCTTTCTCCCCTTTCCCCATCCATAGACCACCAGAGCTG
>NC_043704.1:69558119-69632640 GCF_006229205.1 Suricata suricatta
AGGTCAGCCAGCAGCAGAGGGTGGTGTGCAGCTGGGGGACCCATGAGAAATAGTGAACCACTGGCCCAGGCCCACAGTTTCGTCATCTTCCCAGAGTTCGTGGGCCAGCCCTGTGCTAGTTGAGAGGTACCCAGTGATGAATCAAACCTGAGCTCTGCCCCCTGAGTTCTGGGAGTTATTTAGGTCCTTGTGATCGAGTGGAGGGAAGCACAAATGCAGTTAAAAGGAGCAAAGAAAATAGCTTTGGTTGGAAAAATAGGAAGGGCTTCACAGAGGGGAGGGTATTTGAGGTTGGATTTAGGTAGCTGGTAGGATTTCTACAACCAGGGTGGGCTCCCTTAATGATGGAGGAAAGTTTGAAAAAAAGGTCTGCCAAGGGAGGAGAGTGGTGAAGTCTAGCAAGAGGGCTGAGAGAGGCCACAGGGAGTTTTTGAGTTAGTCTCAACCCTGGGGGAGGGGGGTGGCCGGATGTCAGGCTCCTAGTTTCACTGTGTCTCCTCACTGTGAGATTGAGGTGGAGGAGGGGAGAGGTGGAAGTAGTTCTGGACAGAAACGGTGTTGGCCAGGGTTGGGGGGGCACAAAGGTGGTGGGAAGAGAGGGATTAAATACCTAAATAGAGGAGAAGCTAGAGGGAGCAGTGAAGTGGGAGGTGGGTAACAAGGGAAAGAAGAAGGGAACGAGGGAGACAGGAGAGGGAAGCAGCAGTCAGGGAGGTTAGAGAAGGGAGAGAGAAGCTAAGTGGTGGGGGAGTATGGGTGGGAGGAAGAGAGATGGATAAAGACCTAGACCTCCCTAGGGCTACAATTCTATTTCAGAACAGAACATCAGCAAGGTGTTTATCAAACATTTTTTATCACAAACCAAAGAAAAAGTTTATACGTTATGTCCTGATATATACATGCTTATATATAATAGAGAAATTAAGTTTGTCAAAATAACACCCTACATCTGATGTATTCTGATATTTTGGGTTAGGTTCTGTTTCTCTTTCTCCTTTTCCTTATTCAATGCTGGTTTCTACCCACTAAATTAATGCAACCCCTGAAACGGGGCGGGGCGGGGGGGGGGGGGTGTCCATCTGCAGCTACAAGGCGAGGAGCTGGCTCCACCCAGTGGTGAGAGAGAGGATGTGCAGCCTACAGCAATGTCCACAGGGCCCCCAGGCCACCTCCTCCTTTGCCTCTCCTATCCTTTCCCTTCCCTGCCCGTTGCTTAAAATATGCCTATTCTATGCCTTCTATGCTGCATCTCCCCTCCAAGTGCCCTTGGTATCAGTTTTATCCCATTTATAGAAATCACAGAATTACAAAATATAAAAGCCTGGGAAAAAACCTTTAAAGGTAATCTAGTTCTGTTCTCCTCCCTTGTTTTATATAAACTGGAGCTTACAAAAGTTTGCGACCCTGCTCATGCCTATTGGTAGCACAGCAAAGATTCCAGGTCTAAATAACTCCCTATGAAATTACATCTTAAAAATGATAGATAGATAGATAGATAGATCACACTGTCATTTTCTTAATATTCAAATGTGAGGGAAGGAGGTAGGGGAAGATCTGCTGTGGTTTTTCTTGGGCCCTAAACCCGTACCCTAAGGGATAGCTAACTACAAGCCCTATACAAGCCATCAGGAGAGCCTGTAAAAATTCTCCTGTGGCCTTATTGTTGGCATTTGTTTGTTCAGTAAGCCGTCAACATTGGTGCTGGTTATGGATATTGGGGCGCACCCAAAGCAAGACAAAGTGTGCCCATTTACATGGATGTGTCAAAGTCATGTTATTTTAGTTGTGCACACTCACTGCTGAGCATCCATGAACAGCACATTAATGGGTATGAATAACATTAAATGTGAGATTAATTTTTTATGCTTATTTTAACATTAAAATAAGTTACAGATCTATGCAAATACTTTTTGGCTCATTTGATCACACAAGTTAGACAAGATTAGGAAGCATTAGCAAAACATATTCAACAGCTAGCAGTGTAATAGGTAAACTGCCTCTTGAGGTGGGATCCTGAGGGCAGGAAATGTGCTGAGAAGCCCAGCCCTGCACACCTCTCCCCTTCATCTCTAATCTAGGCTGAAGCTCCTGGTGTGTAATCAAGGGACAGAGAAGGTTGACTCACATGGCTGAGCCCAGGTGATCAAACTTGACTGAAACACTCCCCAGAATAATCCCACACCTTCCCTGGACTGCACACAGCTCCATATTGGTTTAATAGCTGTCCCAGTATGCTAATCAGCTGTCCTAGCCCCTGCAATCTGGAGCCTCTGTGCTAGACTCTGAATCTAGTTGGTCACTGATGGATTCTTTAGAAATGATGTCCCCAGTAACCTAGCCCTGCTTTGATAAGGAGGCAATGTCCTGGACTTCCTGCGAAGAAGTGAGCCTAAGAGCTTTCTCCTCACCCTGCCTCCATCCAGCTTTATTTATCTATGGATCCTTCTCGTTGTTCTTCTCTTTGCCATAACCTCTACCTTCATTCCGCTTATGTCATTCTAACAAGCACACATGCATGAGAGTCATTCATGCACACACACATATGTACACACATCATCATCATCAAATATATAACCCTTTAAATGCAGACCTCACCCTTGATATAAAGGTCTGTCTGCTGGACCACATTGTGATACCTCCATTGAAGGATACACTTCTCTAAAATCAGCGAGACCATAGGCCAAATTTACCTTTGGAGAAAATAACAGAATCAAAATGACTCAAGGTACATTTGGAATGGTGCTGTTTCCACAGTACTGCATTACAAACCACCTGAAAGTTTTTCTATCAGTAATTTCTAGGAGTTTCATTTCCCAAGATTCTGTACAAAGCCAGAGGGAAGCGTTTTCCTTAGAAATTAACTGCACAATATATTGCATCATGGTAATTTAACAGAGTAATGACTTGACTTAGATCTTGACATTTCTTTAAAAGTTGTATTTATTTCAGAAAGAACCCCAGACATTCACACGAATACTTAAACTACTTTCTTTGCTTGTTCTCTCATGATTTATTACATATAATTATTGAAATGCTGAGGACAAAGGTGTGGCTCTCGAAGGTGGAATATTCTATCATTTGTGAAGAGTGTTGTGACCTCTTATGCTTAATTTAAACTCATCATGTCCATTTGAAGGAGACAGAATGATCTTGATCAGAGTTACATAATCTATCATCTTCATAAGCTTTAAATTAAAGAGCAAAATCGAGTTTAGTATTGCCACTTGCCTTCAACAATCACATTGAGATAGTAGTGGATGTCTTACTCAGAGGTATCAATAGATATACCCAGCACAAGGTAGTTTTTCTGGTTCTTAGATTTTTTAATTAAAAAATTAAGTCATACGGAATCAATAGAGAATCTGCCAACTGAAATCTGGGGCAGCTGCCATCAAACTCTGGTCTATGGATTGGATGCAGTAGAATTACCCAGAGGGCAGTGCATGGCCAGGTGCAGGGACCATGAACTAGGGGTTTCCAGGAGTGTTCCTTGAGACGAGGTCGGATACTGCCCCCAAAAGAGCTCCACTTGCAGAGAAGTTCAGGAAGCACTACACACTATTTACTTCAGAGACTTAGAGCGTACCTCATCATTTTGTAGGATTTTGGAAGCCCTCCAGTAGAGAAACCAGCTTAGCAACATTTCCCAAATTTAAATGATAGGTGACCTTGGAATACAATTTTTATAACACCCAATCAAGATTTTCCCAGAATATTTTCTAGGGAAAGGAAATCTAGTATCGATTTTCCAACACACGCTCCCCTAGGGGAGAGTTCCCTAGGAATGAGTCTCTAAGAAGAATATGCAAATGTATGTTTATCAGGGTATGAGTTTACTAAGATTGGGAATCACTGGTCCTCAAAAACCAGTCTTTATTTAGTGTCTACTATATGCTAGGTGCTGGGTTGGTTTCTTTATCCACATGGATTTATTAAATCCTCACAACCAACCCCATGAGGTTGTGACTCAAAGATGAGAAAAATGAGGTTTTGGAAGACACCCCCCGCCCAACTGTGAGTAAGTGTGAACTCTGGTTCTTTACCTTGTGCTTGACTCTAGGAGGAAAGGAAAGTGAGAGACAGGACCAGTAGACAGGTGAGCTAGTGGTGGGTTGCTGCTAAAACCTTCATTTTTCCAGAGAGGCATTAATTATACAAATAATATTCTAGGCATGTAATACATTTTATAGTCCTTTCATTTCTTCAGAATTTTCAAAGTGAGCATTCTCCCATAGGTTTTTGATAGCCGCTATCACAAAAAGTCATGGTATGGTCAGTTTAGATTATCAGGATTTTAAAGAAAATTCCTAGCACTGCCTTTAGCATCTAGATCAAGGATCAGTTCTGTTGGTATAATTACCACGGTTTGCTTACATTTAACCCTAAGTGACCAGGCGCTGACCTTTGGTCGTAAGTCAAGGAAAGAAGGAAAGTCTCCCTGAGTTGTATCTGGTGTGGAGTGTCAGGATCTGGCTGTTTTATCATTTACTTGATCATCCTAAAGCAGAAGGGCCTACATACCGGGGGAGTCAGAGCTTAGGGGACGGGAGTGAGGACCCAGGAGTGGGGAGGAAGAGGTTTTCCACAACTGAGGGAGTTTATCCCCACTGCCAGGGGCCCTTGGATTATCCGCTTCTCCCCTCTGTCTCTTCTTCCAGGACCTCTCTCCTTCTGGGTCCTTCTTTCTTTAAAGCAACTCATTTTCTTTCACCAGTCCTTGTCCTAGAATAGCCCATCAGATTTCCTCCCTGGTCACCATGCCATTCCAGTCCCCACCCAGGCCCTGTTCAGTCCATCATGGCGCAGAGCTGGATTTCCAATCATTGTCTTCACTGAGATTTATTGTGAAGGTACTTATATGAGAAATGTCCACGTAAAGAATAGCTCAACATCTCTGGAAAACTACTGACTAAGATGTTGTAAATTATATTATTTAGTGTTCCTCACGGAGGAGGAATTCTAAATGTCTTTTAGAATTCAGTGATGAGGTGATATGGTGGGGAGTCAGAATGCTTCTCTTGCAACAAAAAGACCATGTTTCCTTTTGGGCCTGGAGAAAAGTTTGAGCCTCAACTATAGCATTATATAATATTTTTTCCTACTTATGTTTTAGAAGTCATATTAAATACATTTATGTCACCTGCAGTTCTAAAAGTATCAGTTGGGGCATCAGTTGATTAAGGGTCCAACTCTTGATTTCCGCTCAGGTCATGATCTCACGGTTCGTGAGGCTGAACCCTGTGTCAGGCTCTGTACTAGCAGTGCAGAGCCCGCTTGAGATTCTCTGTCTCCTTCTCTCTCTGCTCCTTCCCTGCTCACTCTCTGTCTCTCTCTCTTTAAATGAATAAATAAACGTTAAAATACCTATCAGTAAATATGATACTTTATTGATTTTTGAGCACTGCATATTTGTATTTGGAAAGCCCAGACTGCATTATAATTACTGCTGTTCCATGATTCAAGTCAGGATGCTCTAAATTCACATGTTAGGGGAAGGATGATTATCCTCAAATGGATATTGTTAGGAGTCCCTGGAAATTTTTAAGTGACTGTTCCTTATTATTACAGCAATGCTCATTTATTATAGAAAATTTGCACTGCAGGTAGGCAAAAAATTATATGTGATCCCACCAATCATTATTAGCACTTTGGCTTTCCAAATATGACTAACACTAAAAACAACATGTTTTTATATCATTGAAGGGGGAGCACAAGTAACAGATACTGCCAGAATGCTTGGATAATAGGAGCCAGAAGGAGTAGGTTAAATCAGTACAATTTATTTATTCCCATGGTGGAAATAAGCAGTGGAATGGTTCAAAACTGCTTTATATCTTTTAATTTAATTTTGAATTAATTTTAAAATTCAAATTTAAATTAAAAGATATAGATTGAGAATTCCAACCCACCACTATCTTTGCCCTGTTCCGTTGGCTGGTTTCCTATGGTAATGACCTTTTTTTAATTTTGAAATTTATGTTATTAAATTTTAGTTAACACACAGTGCAATGTCGGCTTCAGGAGTGATTTGTCACTTCCATGCAACACCCAGTGCTTATCACAACCTGTGCCCTTCTTCCTGCCCATCACGCTTCTCACCCATCTCCTACCCACCTCCCTTCCAGCAACTTCAGTTTGTTAAAACAAAAAACTCTTTTGTGGTTTGTTTCTCTCTCTTCTCTTCTTCCCTGCTTCCCATATGTTCATCTGTTTGTTTCTTAAATTCCGCATATGAGTGAAAGCATATAGTATTTATGTTTCTCTAATTGACTTATTTTGCTTAGCATAATACATTCTAGCTCCATCCACGTCATTGCAAATGGCAAGATTTCATTTTTTTTGATGGCTGAGTAATGTTACATTGTATGTATATGTATACACACACAAACACACGCATCTTCTTAGTCCATTTATGAGTTGATGGACATTTGGGCTCTCTCCATAGTTTGGCTATTATTGATAATGCTGCTATAAACATTGAGGTGCATGTACCCCTTCGAATCTGTACTTTTGTATCCTTTGGGTAAATACCTAATAGTGCAATTGCTAGATTGTAGGATAGTTCTATTTTTAGTTTCTTGAGGAACCTCCATACTGTTCTCCAGAGTGGCTGTACCAGTTTGCACTCCCACCAGCAGTGCAAGAGGGTTCCCCCTTCTTCACATCCTCCCTATTGTCTTCTGTGTTTATTTTAGCCATTCAGACAGGTGTGAGGTGATACCTTGTCATGGTTTTGATTTGTATTCTGATGATGAATGCTGTTGAGCATCTTTTCATGTGTCTGTTAGCTATTTGGATGTCTTCTTTGGAAAAGTGTCTATTCATGTCTTCTACCCATTTCTTCACTGGGTTTTTTGTGTTTGGGGCATTGAGTTTGATAAGTTCTTTATAGATTTTGGATACTAGCTTTTTATCAGATATGTTGTTAGCAAATATCTTCTCTCATTCCATAGGCTACCTTTTAGTTTTGTTGATTGTTTCTTTCCCTGAGCAGAAGCTTTTTATCTTGATGAAGTCCCAGTAGTTCATATTTGATGACCCTTTTTTTTTAAGAAATGTCCATCTAAAATTATGATTGACATGTAAAAAGCTGTCCTTATATAATATTTGCAATTTGATGAGTTTAGAGATAAAGGTACATCCATGAAGTTATCACCATGATCAAGGCCATGAACATATCCCATCACCTCCCCAAAGTTTCCTCCCCCTATGATGATGATGATGATGAAGAAAGAACACCTAATGTAAGATCTTCCCTCTTAGCAAACTTTAATCATACAATACAGTATTGATAGCTGTAGGTACTATGCTTATAGTGGATCTCACAACTTACCTTTCATAACTGACCTTGTACCCTTGACCATTAATTTCTTGGGTTTGAAATAAGAGTACATATTCCCACTCCCCAAAAAAGAGTACATATTCCCTACTTAGACAAAAGGTGGCATATTGTATATATTCTTCCATACCTTGCTCTTTTCACTTAACAGCCTACCCTGGAGATCTTTCATGTGAAAACATGGAAAGCCTTGTCATTTTTGTTATAACTGTGTACTACCTGGTTCTGTGGATATACAGGTTACTCTGTCACCTGCAGTCCACCTTTTAACATTATGAACAGTAGTAACACATGAATACATGTTTACATCATCTTCTACGTAAGTAAATTAAGATATATAGGAACTTTTCCAAGATTAAAGCTGCAGAAATAAAAGATAAGTATACTTTTTTTTTCTGGTAGATATTGTCAGTATGTCTTTGAAAAGATTATATCTTCCATTTCCATCAGTAAGTTTCCCTACAACATCATAATTATTTTTTATTTTAAAACCTCTGTATGATTTCTATTTTTTAAATGTTTACTTATTTAGAGAGAGAGAGAGAGCAAGCAGGGGAGGGGTAGAGAGAGAGAGGGGGAGACAGATCCCAAGCAGGCTCTACACGGTCAGCGCAGAGCCTGTTGCAGCACTCAAACAAACTCACGAACCATGAGATCATGACCTGAGCAAAAATCAAGAGGTGGACGCTTAACCGACTGAGCCGCCCAGGCGCCCTAAAAACCCTGTATGATTAAAAAAAAAATACATCCTGGTGATGCTGTCTTATTAGAGCTTATATTCTCTGAGCCCAAACTAATTGTTTAATATATTAACTTGAAATTGGTATAGTCAACCCTTCATTATTTATTCACACATAAAGGAGCCACAACGTAGATATCCACAAAGGCAGATAATTCCCTTGGTAATTCAATTGAGCTTTGAAATATATTGTGACTTTTTACCCATTGAATTTTCTTTCCTAACGATGTCTGCATTAGGAAACATTAACTCGTAGCTTTTAACACAAAGTGCCTGCTGATAGAAGAAGTAAGCCAAGCATTGGAAAGAAATGACTACAGGATTCAAATGTTTCCACTATATCTTTGGGATCATGGATGATATTTATTTAATTGTTTTTGATATCCGTATTTATAAATTTTTTAATGTTACAATGTATTCATATTACTTGTATAAAAAATCTATTTATGGTTCAGTTAAAATGAAAGTCTCAACCCAAGTATAATACTTAATTTCTTTTCAACCTGAGAAATGTAAATCCCTAAGGGGAACAATGTAATTTTAAGTAGCACTAATTAATCAATTAATATAAATTATAATGAAAACAAGTCTAATATATTTAAAACTACTCCGCACAATGTGTCAGTTAGAGAATGGAGAAGCCATGTGTAAATAATAGAGAGCTGACGGGGTTGCAGTGGTCTCGGCCTAATCATGTGGGTGAGGAGGGAGGCAGTACGCAGAGATGTCTGATTAGCCTTTCTCTCCCCTTGCAGCATTTTCCTCAAAGAGCTGGAGAAGTACGAGCAGCTGCCTGAGGACGTGGGACACTGCTTTGTTACCTGGGTAACTGACCTGAAATGCTGCTTCTCCCACTGTGCCATCCTTTCCAGGAGTGCAGATGGTGTCAGAGGGCATCACTATTTGGTGCCTGACCTGGCTGGTGTCACTGACATTAGGACCAGGGACTCTAGGGAGAGGGTACAAGTAGATCTAAGAGGAGCAGAGACCTCCTTGGGAAAAGTCCTTAGACATTGTATACAAGCTCCACATTGAGTTTTCCAGGAACTTTCTAAAACTGAGACATCCGTGATAGAGGAAACATTCCAGTTCTAGCCATTGGTTTGATTTGGTTTTGTTTTGTTTTTACAGGATAGGGTTAGGGTAAAATTAGACCTTTAGGAACCCACCAAACCATCGGTTACATTTTCTTCCCTAATAGAGGAGAACAGATTCCATAGGTATTCATCCTAGTTCTGACCTAAAAGATTAGTGTCTAGTCATTTTCTTTTCTGGTGCTGTTATCATGGGCCAAGTAAATGGGCTGAATGTACCAGGTTCTAATTCTATAAATGGAAACACTAGTCTCCATTAGCATCCACCCATGTTATTCTGAGCTCAGGTTCATGATGGGAATGCAACCTCTCTGGGGAAATCCACCTATGATACTAAATGCAACTAAACATGGAAATCCTTCCCCGGGGCCAGGAGTTCTATTTTAAATTATCTCCTTATAATTTCCACTCAAAATGGGCTACTTTTCAAAATGTCTTCATGATTCAGAGAGTCTATTCTCTCAATAGGCTATGGAATAGGAAGACCTATGGTTATACTGTGTATTTTATACATGGAAACAATTCAGATGACCTAGGTGGTTGACTAGTCCCCTGACATGTAATAAATAGCACAGCCAGTTCCACAGCTCGAGATCTGAGTTGTTTTCTTTACATGAAACTTTAATGTTTGCCTCCTGGCATACTCTCATTTCTTAAGAAAGTCTTAGACTTTGTGTTAATATGTTTTCTACCTCTAAATACATGAGCCTGTGCACAGTTCACATTAATGCTGATCACCAATGTATGATCCCTTGCCAGTTACAGCCAATGTAGAGAAAAAAAATAAACAAGGGAAGGGATTTTTTTTCACATCTTGTTTCATACAATTTGTGGATCTGCCTAACAATCAACTATAAGTAGGATTTTTCAGTGTGCCCTAGGGATGATAAATGCCTCGCAGGTGGTGTATAAACTCTAAAATTGGTCTCAGAAAACCTTTGACAATTGCATAAAATAGGCACATTTTGCCAAGAATCATCCCAAGGTGACTTTGTTAAGTCTCATAATCTTCACATAAGAGGGTAGAAAGAAAGAGTTGTTTCCATGTACGGAAAGGCAGTGGTTATGACCAAGAAGCATGAAGTCAGCTTGCTTGGGCTGTACCACTTTCGAACTGTGGGAATTGAAAGTTACTTAACCCAACCAGTGCCACGGTTTTCACATCTGTAAAATGGGATGCTGATACTAGAACTCACTGCGTAGTGTTCTCAGGGGGGTCAGATGAGTTAATATATGAGAAGCACTCAGAATAGTGCTGGCACGAGAGACCTGCTATACTTAACACATACCTGGGCCGCTGCCTCAGAAGAGGATGCCCAGATGTTCTGTAGGCAGCATTTCGCAAATGGGAAAACTACTTAGTGACCAAACCACACATACCTTTCCCAGTAGAAGGGACATGGAGCGCTAACCCAAAAAATGAGTTTTCGCCAAGCTACAAGGTTCTTGGCTTGAAGTAGCAATCTGGTTGTGACTTATTCTTGAGGCCTCTCCCCACAGGGCCACCTTGCTTTCCTTTCCCCCATCATTGATTCTGGGAAATTGGAGATGATGGCATAGTCACTAGCATGGCCTACAAACTACTCCCAATGGAGGCATTTGGGTACAGGCAGAACTTCCTCTGAGATCGCATTTCATTTTCATTCTTTGATTTTTGTTTTCAGAGCAAATGCTGCCATTTTTCAAGATGGGGAGTACAATCGTAGGTCATCCAAAAAAGGGATAACATCTAAACAAATTCTATCCAACTTCAAAATACATTATGTGAATTGGGTTTTCTAATTCTTTCTAGCACAGACTAGTATTAAAATAAGATCACTTTTAGCAAGCTTTCTCTACCTGCAGATAGGAGAAAAGCCGCCCAAAGTTTGTTAGGGGAACATGGGCCAGATAAGCCTAGAATGTTTGCCACAGATAACCCTGTGCCACACAATATCTGAGAGCTTACCTACCCAACCCTTGCTGGGTCCTCCCGGCACGGTCAACAGAAGGGAGCGACTAATGGATGCTTATCTGCTATTGCCTTTGTTCTTTTTAGGCAGACAAATTTCAGATGTACGTTACCTACTGTAAAAACAAGCCCGATTCTAACCAGCTGATCCTGGAGCATGCAGGCACCTTCTTTGACGTAAGCCATGATTTTCCATTCTTGAGTCATTGATGAGTGGGTGGGAGTCAATGTTTCTCTACTTTGGGATAATGGGTTTTTATCCTTTATTCCTCTTTTCAATTTGGCCACCCAAACCTCTCTCTCAGGAGTAAAGCGCGGAGGAAAACAAAAGCCGTGCTTGTCTTTTGTTTTAACCCACCCCATCTCCAGTGGCGTGATTTTAGACAAGGCGCATTTGCCTTCCATGCCTTAACACCAAACTGGGCTAGCCACAATTTCATGTGCAGAGGAGACCAACTATACATTACTCGTGTTCACTAAGATGTTTCACTTCTACTGCACACACAGTTCCCTCAAATGCAGGGGTTCTCAAAGTGTGGTCCTCAGACCAGCCACATCAGCATCACCTGAGAACTTGTTAGAAAGGCATATTTTGGACCATCTCCCCAGATCTGCTGAATCAGAATCTTCAGGATTATAGTCCCACAATCTGAGTTTTAAGAAGCCACTCAAGTTTGAGAGGCACTACTCACACGTAATTGTTTCAACCTTGGCTACACATTTGAATTACCTGGGAAATTTTGAAAAGTACTGATTCCTGGCTCCCAGCCCCATGATTCTAGTAAGATTGGCTTGGGTTTGGCCTAGATTTTGAGAGTTTTAGCACAGCCAGCGCTGATCATTTGGGCTGTAAGAGAAGCCAAGCAAAGTTGGCACTGCTGTGTCTTGTCCGATCCCTTGCTTGAGAATGAGGATCCATTCCTGTTAGTGAATGATGGCATAAGGCTGCGTGGTGCTGGACCCCAGAGAGTGACCTGTTGGCTATAAAGTGAACAGCACCAAATGGGTCAGTGTGGGATGTAAGGGAAGAACAAGGAGTGGAGAAACTAGGGGAGAAGGGAAGTTCATCTAGAGAGAGACTATAGCAGTGATGGCCATTATGGTAGTCCTATCAGAAATGACAACAACTTAAAATTCAGAACTTTGTAATGTTTATTAGTCTGTGTTTCCACCTACCTGGTTTCATTTCTCCCATAAATATTTGAGTATTTACTATAGGGAAGGTGGTGTTCTAGGCACCTTAGGGAATACAGACATTTAAACATCATTCCCATATTCAAGTTTACAAAATGAACCTCTGAGCATCTTTCTAGCCAGATGCTGCCAAAACAGAAATTATTCCACAAGTGTCTTGTTGCTCAGTAAAGGAACGACCCTTGAAATGGGAGAAAGCCAGACAAGAAAAAAGATACATGACTTTTAAAAATGAAGTGTTGATATGCAAATGGTACTGAGTGTCCCAAACTGGAATTTTTGAGGTTAGACTTGATAAAACAGAAAATTCAAGAAAAGTACTTCTTTAACTTGGTATCTGAATTTATTGGATATCATATTGGATGTTCTCTACCACTATTACCTCTCTTAATAATGTATTTTCCTTAACATGTTTCTGATTGATTATTCGTCAGCAGTATCCAGAAGGGTCTTTGTGAAGTTTTAAATGCATTGTGTCCTGTCTTCCACTTAGCATTTTCTGAACATGCTCCAAGCATGCCTGAGACTCCTCCACTTCCTTGTGTTTGCTCACAGTGCTCTCTCTGCCTTACCCCTGTGTGTAAACTGCAGGTGCACACACAGAGTCACTCTTCAGAATTCCTTCTGTCCTTCAAAAGTCAAATGCTTCCTGCATGAATCCTTCCCTTTCCCTATGCATGTGTTATACTTAGTATCTCTCTTACAGTGTTTGTAACAATTTGCCTTTTGGCAGGTTATCAATGTACCTTCCCATTACTCACATCTCGTCTCACCTGTGAGCCCCTTGAGGCTGACTGACGATTTGCCTGGCTCATTTTGTACACATCATCGTGTGTGGTGCTAATCGGTATTTTCCTTTTGTTTTATATTCATCAGATCACCATTTCTAGCCAATTTCTAGACTTTGACTAGTAAGTTAGATAACCTCCAAATTTTACAGCTTACCCCCACCCCTCTTTCCAACCTAGTGCCTGATGAGCCTCTACTTTAGTTGGGAAGGCCACTGGAATCCAGGAAAACAGTTCACGAGATAGGAGCTCCTGGAGCTCAGCATAGAGGTGGGGAGGGAGAGCAGTAACCTCTCCCGGTTGTTCCCAGAGCTTTCCAGAACCCATAATATTTGTAACTGTTTTCCATTTCATCAGAAAGGGTTCCCTAGTTTCTACACCTAGAAAATACCTGCTTTAGGCCCTCATTCTATAAAAGAGGTAAGCCCTTAAGATAGGCTGCCTTTTAGTATCTATTATTATAGCGAATGCACAGAAAATTGAAGTTCCAGAATGGGGCACACATTCACATGATCCAGAATTTTCTACTTCAGATATGAGAGCTGGGAGGCTGTGAAGTTTGATACTGTGTTGGTAAGCATGCTTCGGCAGACCTAGCCCCTGGAGGGGTGCCTTCCTCCCTTCCTCCTGCCCCACATGCAGCCCTTCCAGCGCTGTAAGAGGACTGTTGAAGGGGCGTTATTGCCTGTGCTCCCTTGCCAAAGCTGCCAAGTAAACTCAAGATGTTACTTTGCCCAGAGAGTCAGGCTGCCAAGCTGTTGTGCCCTTCGCCCTTGGACCAGTCCAGCTAGAACTCCACACCTCTAGCCAAGAGGCACAAGTGAGAAAGTTGCTACTTTCTGGAATACTTGGCAGGAATGTGATAATTGTTTTTTAATTCCCTCTTCTTTGCTTCCTCCATGGCCACATAACAAGTCCTCTCTTGCATAACTTTAAATGTTTCTTGGGGCTCCTGGGTGGCGTCCGACTTTGGCTCAGGTCATGGTCTACAGTTCATGATTTCAAGCCCCACATCGGGCTCTCTGCCATCAGAGCAGAGCCTAGAGCCTGCTTCAGATCCTCTGTCACCCCCTCTCTACCCCTACCCTGCTCACACTCACTTTCTCAGAAATAAATAACATTAAGTGAATAAATAAATAAAGTGTTTCTTGTATTCCTCCCAGTGCTTTGTTCTTACTAACCCTAGCTTAGGGCAAGCCCATGGTACATGCCTAGATATCTATCTATCTATCTATCTATCTATCTATCTATCTATCTATATATTTAGTATATAACTCTAGAGTATACATATATTTAAATTGAACAACTTAATGGTGTTACTATATCCACAGATAATGTGCAACCATCTCCACGGTCAATTCTAGAATATTTCTGTCACCTCAGAAAGCAAGCCCACTCCCTTTAGCCACCCCCTCCACCTCAGCCTCTCACCTACCCTTAGTGCGAAGCAACCAATGATACACTATCTCTGTAGAGTCACCTCTTCTGGACATTTCGTAAAAATACAATCCTTTACTTTGTGTTCTTTTGTGACTGACATTTTCACTTAGCATAATGCTTTCAGGGGTCTGTGTCACAGCGTGTATCAGGACTGCATTCCTCTTTACGGCCAAATAATATCCCACTGCATGGACATACCACATTGTGTATTTCCATTCATCAATTGATGGACATTTGGGTTGTATCCACTTTTTCACTATTATTAATAATACTGCTATAAATGGCGTATATAAGTTTTTGTACGGGCATATGTTTTCATTTCTCTCTGGTATAAACCTAGGAGTAGAATTGCTGGATCACATGGTAACTCTGTGTTTACACACTTGGGATTTTTCAACAACCTCCTAACTGGTTTCTTTGTCTCTATTTCCCAACCTGACTCCGTATGTTGCTATTAGGCTAAATATTGCTCTCTCCAAAACATTACTTTCACCATCTTTTTCTCCTATTTAAGGTCTACAGTACTTTACTATTGAGACGCTCACCATCAAATCCTAATTTTTTTCTTTTATCTAGCTCAAACCTATCAATGGCCTAAATATATCTTGCTTATCTGACTGTATTTTTCATTTTTTTTCTGGACTCCGGGTGTCCATCCTCTATGTCATTCTGCATAGTCCTCATTATCATCTAAATACTCAAAGATGGTTTCCTGTGCATTTTTTATGTTTTCCATTTATAGAGTGCCATTCATCCAGCTTTGCACTTCCCCACCTCCCACCTGTCCTCTAAAACCCAGCTGAAGGCTTTGTCTCCACTAACGTCACTCCTGGGCCCAGCCATTGCTCTCTGTTCTTGCTGGGAATACCTTCCATCTCCTTTGTTGCTATTTACGTGTGTATTCTCAGCCCCGTTCGGTGTAAGGTTCTTCAGGCAAGGGGACTACATGGACCCTCCGGTAACCTTCACAGTACCTACACCTTGGGACATGCAAGGTCATTTTGGAAGCAGGGTAGAGAAAGGTCTGAAACGAGAGGCTAGAGGCACCAACAGCAGCTGGAGGTAATGGGTGTAGCCTGGGGGAACGGCCTGCAGAGGAAAGGCTTGTCACCGGGGGTAACACAAGGAAAACAGTAACTCTCTGGTTATCCACTCAAGAGACCTGAATGGGGGAGGTGCCATTGATCACAACGATGAACTTATAAGATATTGTAAGGAATACAGTGGTGATCCTAGGTTGGGATGGGTCTAAGTTGAAGAGAGAAGGGATGGTAAAGGAGATACTGCCTTGTGCTGTTTTAATGGAACCGAGGGAGATAAAGTCTCAGGAGCCACTGGCATGGACATCCGAGCCCCTCTCCCTTTATTCTCATCATCCTGCTAGCCGTGGTGATCGCCTCCACTCTGGATTTATTTTTCCTTTCGCTTCTGCTGCACCACCTCTCCTTTACCCTTCTGTCTATTATTATCTCCTCATCTCTTTTTCCACTTTTATCCTTTCCCATTTCTTTATAAGTTTCATTTCTGACACACAAATCTACTTTCTCTCCCTAAAACTTCTCACTTTCACCATCTCCCCTTTTCTCTGTGTCTTGGTCTCTCTTGTTTCTCTCCCTATCAAAGAACAGTTCCTCATAATTATCTACCTTTTTTACTTTTCCTCTCTTCTCACCCTGCTGACTTCCTCCCCAAAACACACATACCCTTTTGTGTATCATGGTGCCTGTTTTCATCCCTGTAGGAGATACAGCAGCGGCATGGTCTGGCCAACTCCATCTCTTCCTACCTAATCAAGCCCGTCCAGAGGATCACCAAGTACCAGCTGCTCCTGAAGGTACCTCCCCACTCCTCTGGGTCACCCTCTCCTGCACTGCTGACCAGGTCCAAGGAGCCCTAGCTTTGCCCAGGATGGGAAAGCTTCCATCTCCAGACCTTTCCTCCATCTAGAGGAAAACTTCAGAGCTGAACCCACATTGGCTTTGCTGGCTCCCAGACCACATGACCTGTCCTGTGATGCTCTAGGTGTTTATTTGCTGGGGAACAGAGGAGAAATGAGAGCAGGAACAAGCTGTGACCGCTTTCATACCTGCCCACCACTGCACAGGTTGGAGCAGTTGGCACCCCAGACAGGGGCTGACACTCAGGGCCTCACTTGCTCTTTCCTCTGGGGACAGATTCCTCCTGGTGGCCCCTCCTGCTGATAGCATAAGGAGTCAAGGGGGCACTGCCAGTCTACATAGGTGGTGGAGGCCCAGGGTGGCATCTACCATTGCCTTAACCTCTGTGTTCATCAAGACCATGAGGTTTTTGAAGGAAAACACTCAAAGAGTACATCTTAAAACACAATGACACTCTTGTGTCTGGAAGATCCCGTATGTTAGGTAGGGCTTCTTTGAAACCAGGCAACAGATTTGGACTTTTTCCAAAATATTTTCTTTAAAATTCAAGTAGTCAAATTATGTAAAATAGTAAGCAATTTGGGCCGATTCTTCAGAGAAGGATAGATACACTGACCATCTGATGATATATTCTGCCCCACAAAAAGCCTGGGAAATTGATATTATAAGCAGTTATATAACCCCTATGTATATTAATTCTCAAGATATAAGGGTAGAGTTTTCCCTGAGTTTGAATATTTGGCTGATCACTCCTCAAATGCAAAGGATAAAGGCATAGTGAGCAGCATGTTATAAGTAGGAGAGCTCCAGAGAAAATCTGCTGAGATGCAATTCGTGTTTAGACATGCTTGCAGAATCCCACATCTTCTGGCTTCACTGAACCTGAAAACCAGTCTAGTTTCCAGTCTAGGTTTCTGGTCACACTGGAGCATGCCCACTGACAGCCCCTGGACTGACCATCTCCCTGCTTAGCACATGTGGTTCCATGACGAGAACAGCAGGGGCCCCGTGAGCCCGTGCCCTGGACCTCTCCCCCCGTGGGTCAGCTCAGGCACGAGCGCCATCCTTCCCCTCTGGCTCCGCCTTCAAACCTTCTCTTTCCTTGTCTACAAGAAGAGACATTTTGGGTTTTGCTTCCAGACACTCAAGTCATCCAGCCCTGCAGAAATGGCTTAGAGAGTTACAGCACGGCATCATGCCCTTGGCCTTTATTGAGAACTCATGTGAGAAGTAACAATGTGCAGAACATTTTGCTGTTTTGGCAGAATTGCTTTTGAAGATGTCATCTTTGTTTTTTAAAGTTCTTTATATAAAGACTTACAGGAATTCTCATAAGATCTCAGAGTGGGTATGGGTGTTCTCTCCTAAATAATTGGTTTACTCTCTACCTTTAAACCATGAGAGCTTTTACCTCCTTCTTTGCCTTTGACTATCAGATAATTAGCATTGAGTCCTGTTACGATTAGTGTGCTGCTACTTCCACTCCTACTGTATTGCTGCTGGTTTCTCCTTAGCCCAGATTTCTGTGTGTCATTATCTTCTCCTTCCCTATCCTAATGCTTGATCCTTTAAAATGATTTTTTTTTGTACCAGAAGATTTTTTAAAATCATTTTTGTGGTTATTAAATTTAAATATCCCAAAGCTTTTCAGGAATTGGTGGGGTTGTGGATTAAAAAGTAAAACAAAATAAAGCTCGCCCATTTACACTTGCCAATGCAAATCAAGTAAAATCCAGTTCAGGGCACCTGGGTGGCCCAGTTGGTTAAGCATCCGATTTTGGCTCGGGTCATAAGGGCTCACCTTGTGAGTTCAAGCCCCGTGTCAGGCTCTGTGCTGAGAGCTCAGAGCCTGGACTGCTTCAGATTCTGTGTACCCCTCGCTCTCTGCCCCTCCCTCACTCATCCTCTGTCTCTCTCTCCTTCAAAAAATAAACAATAAAAAACTTTAAAAAAAAAAGTAGCATCCAGTTCTAAAAGGAATATAGCTTTCCAGCTCTCCCTTTTAATCCACAGGGCTGAAGTTCCCAGGATAATTTTGTGACACAGATAAGAGAGGAAAGTGGAGGATGGACAGGCCGCTCTGTGTTTTGCTTTAAGTGATGGGTGGGTGGCCTCTGGGCGTTCACTCTGAAACTGGGTGTTTTAGGAAGAGATGACTGTGCAGGTAGCTGAGAAGGAAAAAAAAAATGAAGTAGTGGGAATTTATGTAAAAGATATAAAAAGACATACTAAGATAGTTTTGACCTCTTATAAAGGCACTGGTAGCAGAGTACTGCTGAGTAAAAGAAAAATAGTTTGCTGAGCTTTTACTATAAGTAAACAGTATGAGATTTGTTTTCTCATTAAAGACAGTTTTATTCCAAATAAATTGACATTTAATTATCAGCATCCTCTGGGATTCCTCACTTTGGGTGTTGCATGAAAGTAAAAACTATCTGTCAGTTAGTGTTCAATATTCTCCATGTAAATCTGCCACAGATGTCCTTTGAAGTCTAAATTAAATTGGAGCTTCTCTTTAATGAGTATAGCAAGGATCTAAGGGGAACTTGCCAGCTTTGGTGGTTGATTGGTGGACTTGCCACACTGCTTTGGGGGATTAAACCGATTGGAGTTTTCTATTGCACACTGAAGCATACATTCCTTATTTGTCTCTTATCCTTCTGCCTAGAAATTCCTTTGAGGATATATGGGAAACAAGGTCAGGAGAGTTAAAATTAGGGAAGAATTGGGGAGAGTCAGAGAACTTCAGGTTGGAAGAAGTAATTGCAGCTTTCTGAACAATGGTACTGAACATTATAAGTGACTGGGACCAAGGACGAGCTGAGAACTGATCACTTCTGCCTCCCCAACATGCTTGAGTCAGTTCACCTCTCCTTTGGACAGTCAAAGCTCCCTTCTTCATGTGGGATTGTATCCAAGATGACACAAAGGATTGGATTTTCATGTCAGATGCTCACCAATCAGATATCTTAATAAATATAAAGCTTTGCTAATAGTTTCAAGGATAGAAATAATCCCAAGGCACAGACAAAGCAGAGAGGAGTCCAAAACCATCAATACCTCTAAGTCCTTTCTTGGAGCATCAGGACGTATTATGGCCCAGACTAACATACAGACTTGCTAAATGGTGTATGTTGTGCCATATCGTTTACCCTGAAGAGAGCCATTTTGGTTATGAAACATACTCATTATTTACTTAGATAGTTGTATAGTATATATGATATCTTACAGGGAGCCATGCCCCTAAAGCCACAGATTCCAGATTTGTTTACCATAAGAAGTCCTAGACAAAACAGATATATCCCACTAAAAGCATTCCATAGATAAGGACTCTCCTGCTAACTACTACATTATCCAGGAGGTCTGACATGTTTACAGGCTTTGATCTGGTCAACTTCTTTCTTTCCTGGAAGTGCATCTCTACCCATCCGCCCATCCTCTGCCTTCACCATCCCTACAGAAGGAGAGAGTGTGGATTGCAGAGCTGTTGCTTAACTGTTTCCTTCCAATGTCAAAATGAACAAAATACAGTAACCCTCATAGGAAAAATGAAAGCCAACATTCCTCTGGTTTGGACAAAATCACTCCAAATGGTCCTTATAAATTTTAAGATAGTTGAAAATTATCTTTTCTCCATCAGCCAGATACTATATGTCTTTTATGGTGATAATAATGACCTAGTCTTCAATGAGGAAGTAAGAGAGGGCATGCTCTGGGAAACCTCAATGTAGTGGGCGTCATGGGGGAGATGGGGTTGACCTGGTGGGTGGATTCTAGATGTAAGATTTAAAAGGACTTGTCCAGAATCCCATCTACTAGTCCCAAGTTATGAACTCCTGATTTATATGATCTAAAAATATGTTATAACTCTGAAACATATATAATGTCTATGAGCCCAGGTTGCTCCCAGTGTGGTGGGAAGTCAGCACTTAGGGAACAGAGGTACGTAAATAAATGTGGTGCTAGAAATAGATGTCTACCGCTCAGTCTAGCAAAAGAATATATAGTGGTTGAATCCTTTGGAGATAACCCTCCATCCCACCCACTTTTCTTATAGCTTAAAGGAAACCATTACAGGGAATGATGTTGATCTGCAGTCATGTTCATGGATTAGGTGGTGGGAGGGGTGGGGAAGGTGGGACAAATGACTCTAATTGTGTCTGGACTTTTTCCCCCAGGAACTTTTAACTTGCTGTGAAGAAGGGAAGGGAGAGCTCAAGGATGGCCTGGAGGTGATGCTCAGTGTCCCAAAGAAAGCCAATGATGCCATGCATGTCAGCATGCTGGAAGGTAGCTGTCCTCCCAGCCTTCCTGGGGGAGCCTCCTCCTTTCCTAAGACGAGGGAGTTGGTGTTATGGGAAGGAAGTGGCATGAAGTCAGGCAAGGGGCAGGGCTGGAAAAGAGGAGAAATAGCAAGTTGTTACATAGGTCCTCAGGAGATGTGAGAGGAGCTCCACAGGGGCCAATTCAACCAATCCCTGCCTCCAGGTAGGACCAGACCTCAACTGTTTCAGGTATGTGGACAACTCAGTGCATGTGAGGTCGTCCAGGACACACCATCACCCTTATTATTAATGTGCTAGAGCCCTGACCCACAGCAGTCCTGTTCATGTGCAATAGCATTTGCATTGCATTTGTCATCAGAATGAGTAGAAGCCCTGCATGCATATGGACACACACCCAAGGTCTTTAGCCTTATGTTCTTTTTTTCCTATTGTAATAAAATATACATAACATAAAATTTACCATTCTAACTTTTAAATATACAGGTCAGTGGCATTGAGTATATTCACATTGATGAGCAACCATCTTTACACTCTTCCTAGGAGGTGAGAAAAGTCCAGCCAGATAGACTTATAGGACTTCACTAATGTACATTTAATCCACTGGAATCATGTTCTTGGGACCCAGAAACCTGGTAGATTGAGACTCCAGTAAAGTGGGATGGAAATTGTTGGATGAGTTCAGACTCAACATCCCAGTCTGGCCTGGCAAACAGATGTTAAGGGAGATCAATGTACTCTGTTGTAAATATGCAAAGCTGTGGGCTGTTCTTTTGTCCTCTGGGCTCCATCTCCCACCATCACCTTCCCTCTCACCTCCCGCACCTCCAACCTTGAGCTGGTCTCACTACTTCCTGGGCCACCCTGAGCATAGGAAGTTTTAATTCTTCATATAGTGGAGCCCTGGTTACCTTCTCCAGACTAAACACTAACCATCTGAACATATTCCTGCTGCCACAGTTCTCTGCCCCCTTTTCTGTTTACACTCCATCCCCATCCCCACCCCTGGGTATCCTCCTCTGTAAGCACCCTTCTCCAGCCTGTCCCTGACCTGTATTCTGGATCCAGTTACTCCAATTATGTGGACCAGCAGCAAAAACAATGGGAGCTTGTCAAAAGAGCAAATTTCTGGGCTCCACCCCACAGCTACTGAATCCCAGTATTCGAGGGACAGGAGTGGGTAGGAATCTGTGTTTTGACAAGCTCTGCAGAAGGGAGATTCTTACGCACGCTAAGTTTCAGAACCCCTGTTCAAACTTAAAGTGGAATAAATATAACTGTTGAAGGCTTGTCCACCCCACTGGACAGGAACCATCAAAGGGGAAGAGTCCTGGGAATGGACTATAAGAAATACAGCAACAATAAATAAAGTGGAGTCGAGGGCACTCCATCAGGCAGTCCTCAACCCCACTCAGCTCTGAGTCCAAGTCCATGGGGAGCTGTAGAGGAAGAAGGTGACATGGAGATTGCCCTTGTAGGAAGTCCCAGGCTTTTGAGAAGATCCCACTGATACTGGTTATGTGTAGGACACCGGTGCAGGAAGTGGGATCTGATTACAATTCCCTAGAGCTATCTACTCAAGTGTTTAGGAGTCTCAGGAATCAGATAGAGAAAGTAATGTGGAAACCGAGGGCTCACAGTCAGTGAGACCTTTCCAAGGGGGGAGTGGACCATGGCACCCAGACAGGGCACTAGAGAAACTCCACAAGATGGAAACGGGTGTCTTTCAGGGTTCGACGAGAACCTGGATGTGCAGGGAGAGCTGATTCTCCAGGATGCCTTCCAAGTGTGGGACCCAAAGTCGCTGATCCGGAAGGGGCGAGAGCGGCACTTGTTCCTCTTTGAGATCTCCTTGGTTTTTAGCAAGGAGATCAAAGACTCTTCAGGACACACGAAATATGTTTACAAGAACAAGCTACTGGTAGGTGGGGTGGGTGGGGTAAGACAGTCTCCCTATTGTCATAGAGCCCTTGGGCAGGAAGTGCTCTTGAACACTCAGCTCATCTCTCCCCTGGCGCCACACCAAAACCATCCTGGACACATGAAAAAAACCTCCTATTTGGAAAGCTGCCCCCTCAACTCCCATTTCTGCATTTTAGAGTTATTCCATCGTTCTTCTTGACGTCTGCTTTTAGCGCCTCCCTCTCCACCCTCCCTCCCTGCTACCTGCTAATCAGGCAGGTGCTTGTAGATCCTTTCAGCCAGGGTTGAGGAGAAGCTTCAGTCTGTTGAAGTTTGATTGACAGAAGCCCCTCCCTCGGTCCTCTCCTCTTTGTCACCTTTCCCTTCCCACCCCACCCCTAAGTTTCCCCACTGCCCTCCCCTTCCCCGCCTCTCATAGGCATTTCCTGTCTACAGACCTCAGAGCTGGGTGTGACCGAGCACGTAGAAGGTGATCCCTGCAAATTCGCCTTGTGGTCTGGGCGCACCCCCTCCTCAGACAATAAAACAGTGCTGAAAGTAAGTACCGCCCTCCACTGGGGCTGAGCACTAGCCGAGGGTAGGGGCAGGAGGAGGGCAGAGGGCGGGGCACATGATTCCTGAAAGCTGGGACCTAAAGACTCCACTGGGAAGGGCAGTATCACAGGGGCATTAAAAAGCAAGTTCTATCATGGACGTAGACTTGAAATCTCAAGGACCTGTGTTCCCCTAAGTCCATCACCTCAAACGAACGTGGAGGAGGGAGGCAGGGAGTAGCCTGCTGGGCTTCCTCAGCAGGGGCCACCTAGATATGTTCCGTCCATATGTTTCCTTCAAGGGCAAGGACAAATGACCTTTTGACAAAACCAACCTTGAGTTGTTCCATGTCCGTTCAATACTTTTTTCTGAACACCTAGAAGGTATTTTGCTCAGTGCTGCTTGTAGCTACATATTACAGACCTTGTCCTCTGGAAACTCATATCCTAGAAGCTCTAGTAAATCACACTAGCATGGGAATTCTGTTGATTGAAAGGAGTACTAAGAAAGGGCCTTTCTCCAGATGACGGCCTTAAGGAGTCATTCCAGCTCTCCAGAGCACATGCAGCCTGGGAATGTGCTTGTGGTAACGTACGTCTGACCACCCTGCAGATGGGGTGCCCACCAGTCAGTTGCTTATCTGTCACCAAGGAAAAGATGGTCCATTCCTGACAAATGTTTCACACTTGTTCACTCGGAATTGCCTGCCTAACTACCACTTACCATGAGACAGAATTACCTGAAAAAAAATCCACAAAGACAAATGGGATAGTCATGAAATGGTAGAAGTGCCTTCAATTGACATGCATACCAGGCTAAAAACCAGCATTGACCTTCAGTCAGCATAAGCCTATGTAGTCATACTAGGAGTTGAACGTGCTGACATAGATCCATACCACTTGACAAATAGCCACTGCCTTCAGATGCCCCTTGTTACCCCTCCAGAGCTCCCCAGAGTTTCCAGCATCTGGTAACTAGTGTGTTCATCCCTGGCCCAATGGGGGACCTCCATAGAGCTCCCACCCCAGGGAGCATTGGTATTGGTTAGTGCCACATGGAGTATTAAATACTTTGAAAATCACCCCTGTACAAGTCTTCATTGAGTCTTGAGGTTAGAGCCCCATTCTAGGAGTTGCAGAAGTGTGTCCCTGGGATTGAAGAGTCATTTGTGCAAAATTGAGAAATGAACTCCTCAAACATTTGGTGTCCTTAAAAATAATGGGTTAAGGAGAAGGATTGAGAACTGTGTTCAGCAGGGCAAAGGGAGTGGAGGTGTTTACTGTTTCTCTCTGTGGCACCCCAGGCCTCCAACATAGAGACCAAGCAGGAGTGGATCAAGAACATTCGAGAGGTGATTCAAGAGAGGATCATCCACCTGAAAGGAGCTTTAAAAGAGCCAATTCAACTCCCCAAAACACCAGCCAAACAGAGGAACAATAGTAAGAGGTAACCAGCATCTCTCCCCCCAGCACTGCCTCACATCCTCCGGGAGCGGGAATGGGGTTGCCCTCTGCTCCCACAGAGGTGATATGGTCTGTGGTTGGCACCGTTCTCTGTGAAGTCGTATCTCAGATGAGCAATCTCCTCTTTAACCATCTCACCAGTTACTGTCAGTTGAATTAAGCAAGGCTTCATTGAGCATATCGTATTTCAGAGACACTCTGCAGGGTGCTCTGAGAAGAGAAGGGGAAGGTGCATGGTGAGTTTTTTCCCTCGAGAACCATCTAACAGTTGTATCTCACATACAGAATGGCTAGACTAGAAGAACTGGTGCTGCCGATGGGGACAGCAAATGCTGTAAAAATTCATTCAGAGAGGCCTTTAGATGAGCACCTGAGAGGAGTGTCCAGGGAAGGCTTTGGGAGGGGAGGAGGCCGTAAGCGAACTACATAGGACAGTAAACGAGTTATGCGCACTGTAATGGGTGGGGGATGGTATGGTGGGGTTATCACTGCAGCTCTTGTGTGACCCCCGAGTCCTCACCTTCATTTATCTGAGATAAGCAGGGTTACTGGGTAGAGGGGGGCTGATTTTTTGTATCTTTATCTCTCTGGGCCCTCCTGAATCCCAGTTGCCCTACACGGGTGGAAGACTTCCTAAGTGTTCCTTTCTCGAGTCTCCATGTGACAGTCACCTACAATGACTCTTTTAGAGGGTACTTCAAAAGAAAGCATTCAAAACCATCATGCTAACTCTGCAATGAAACAAAACAAAATGGAGTTCTAGTGATAGTCATTGATGGCAACAGGCTCTCCTTTCCTCTCCTATTCATGAACAGGGTAAATCTCAGGGGTTTTGTTGACCTTGTGGTGCCAACAAGGATACATGGACTGAGGACCTGGGGGTAGCAGCATTAGTACAAAGGGAGGTAGTAGCCAAAAGAAGGGTGTGACTAAGGTAGGGAGAGACACCTCCACAGGGCAGAAGCCCCAAGACCTACATGGCCAGAATAAGGTCACTGCTCAGTGCTGGAAGGACAAATTATGCCTGTGTTGGAGGAGGAATTGTTTGTATTTCAGTTACCTGCATCCAGAGTCCAGGAACAGGGTAGACTTACTTTAGCACTAGCGGTGGAACTGGCTGTAGGAGGCCCCTACTTTAATATAGAAGAGTAGAAATGTTATGAACTGAATGTCCAGGAGCATGCAGGAAAGGATATTCAGGTGAGGCTGGCTCAAGTTTCCCTATGAAAGCACCCCTTTTTCCTACAGTAGCAGAGCTTGAGCATCTCTAGAACATGAGGTGGACATATCTTAGAAATGCCTCCCACATTTTCTCTGTCATTGTCCTGAAATAAGAGGGTGAAAAGCCTTGGCAGATTCTGCAGAGGACAGTCAGGCTGTCTGTAACTTCATTAGCTTGGCTCCTAAGATATGGGGACAGAGTTTGCGGAGGAGTGAGTTGGCTTGGAGAACACCGCCTGCTCTCCTGGATGGGCCCCCGCCTCCCTCAGAACTGGCTGCATCTGCAGTGGACCAGAAGGGCCCACGATGGGCCAGAATGGTGGGAAGCGCAAAGTACAGCCAACTCTCAACTCTGTGCACGTGGTGGGGAGCAGCGGCCCAGATATCTAAAACAGCAGATGATCTACAAGTCCTTTATTCCTGGTTTTGAAATGCATCATGTACTTTCATCTTACAGCAGATTTTCCTTCCTACGAATGTGTGGCTTACATTATTAAAATAAGTTGGCATTTCTCAGCCCCGCAAGTGGCAGTGAGAAAGCAGTTGACCTAAAAGTATTCTGAACAAGAGAAGGCACTTTTTTAATGACTGGAAGATACTGCACCCGCATGCACACTCATGTCCACATATACCAGATCGTAATTGTCTAGACTCTGTGAGGCGGCTTCAGCATATGGGGCATTTTGCCCAGGTGGTATCATCCTTAGGCAGCAAGTCCCTGATGCTATTACTTCTCCATAAGTAGCATCAGGGGAGTAATTTCCATAAGTCCCCATGGGAAGAGCTGGTTTTTTATGAGCTAATTTTTCCAAGTCCTGGTCCACACCTCCTTCAGTCTTTCCTGACACTAATCATTCAGCCTCATCAGTTCCCAGGCATCTAATCCCCCTTTGCCCTGGCCATGCATTCAGTGTAGGACTGAGACATAATTCTTAAGCTGGAGAATTGAAGGGATACATAAGTGGGACAGCTACATGGTCCAGTGGCCCAGGAAGGGCTCCATAAGCCAGGAGTGCACTCAAGAGTGCACAGCTCACTCAAAAAGCTGCTGTGGAATCTATGATCTTTGAGATGATGCCTTGGCCTTCTGTGTTAATAAGAAGTCATCATAAAATGGCACAAGAGCAACAGGACCCATCAAACTGAAGGAAATAATCTTTTCCTCCATACACAGGAGTTGAGCATCCAACATCAGGAATTCCCGAAAGATTATCTCCCCTGGAGGAAATATGTCATTTTCTTAAGCAGAAGAAATATAAGTCAAAATATCTGATCAGTTCTCTTTTCTTTATAGGCCAGCTGTAAACTAATCCCCACCCTCCTACAGCTTGCAGAAAAACTACTTAAATACCTTAAACTCTGGAGTTGTCAGAGATGACCCAGTCAGCTGGATAGAAGCCTTGGTTCTAAGTAGGATACAGCTCTTCCCACTGCCTATTATAGACCCACTCCCAGTAAAAAATAAATAAATAATGGCTTCCTCTGTACCATGGCCAGAGGAGTTATGGGGGGAAGTGGATCATTCTGTGTTCAGTTATCAGCACAGGGATTGTGTGTTTAAGTGCAAGAGGTGACATCTTCAAAAATCACATAGGACTGGTCCCTTTAGTGGGATAGTTTTAGACAAATCCCTGTTCGGAAGTGCTGAGGCTCTGCTCTGCCAGCACAGCTGGAAATCCTTGTGTGCTCTAAACCCACAGTGGTTCCCCCCACCCCCACCCCTGTTTTTTTTTTTTCTCTTCTTCCTGCAGGGATGGAGTGGAGGATGTTGACAGCCAGGGGGATGGAAGCAGCCAGCCAGACACCATCTCCATTGCCTCTAGGACCTCTCAGAATACAGTGGACAGTGACAAGGTAGGACAGTGTCCCAACCTTCCTTCCCCCAAGACTTCTTGTTGGCTTATCCACCCCTGGAGAGTTACCCTCAGAGGAACTTCTCCCACTATGGAGCCCAGCCTCAGGAGCCTTTTGTCTCTTTGTACCAGCCAAAGTAGAAAGAGCAGGGCTGGAGGAGCTATGACGTAGTGTGGAGATGTTGTCTGAGGGCACAGAAGACCAGGTGATCAGCCAGCCCTCTCACAGTGCTGTGAGAGTTTAGCAGAAGGAGCAAGATTGAAGGGTGAGTGGGTCTAGGCCTCCTGTCCTCTAGAGATGTCCCACCTGGGCTGTCTGCGTGGCTGTGCTTCGTGGGAAGCTAGACCTCAGGCGGCTGGGATAGTTTCCTGAGGCCTTAGTGGCTATGACTGGCTCCTATTTATAATGATTGAATGGGATCATCTAAAGTTAGACGAAGACCAATGATTTGGTAAATGACCACAGAGATGCTGTTTGGTAAGGGCCTCCTCTCCAAAGGGGCTCCAGTGGAAATGATGCCTTCCTCGGGCCAGAGTATCAGGGATCAGTTCCTGAAGCACAGAGGACCAAGACATGGTGGTGTGTGAAGCAGCTTGGAGGGATGTAGTAGTCTTGGGAGAAAGCCTGGTCACTTGTTCTAGTATGGTTTGGAGCAAGTAAGCAGAAGTTAGTAGCTCTGGAGGGCAGTGAAAGAAAGGAGACTATAGTAGAGACCCTGTATTTGTTCAAGTGAAGAGAAGAATTCAGCTGTCTCAATTTGCAGCAGGAACAGGAAGATTTTTGACTCTAACCCTACAATCATTCACTTACCTTAAGGTGTTAGAGTATGAAATTCTCTTTTGCTGCATATTAGCGATTTTATAAATGAAGGTATGGATTTCCAAAGACTACTTGGCCCTAGTCTATGAAGACCCAATATGTTGGCCTAGTCCTTCAGCCTCAGGCAACAGGCTGTCTCCTTGCTTCATTTTTTTTCTAAGTTACATGTTTTTTTTTTTTTAAGATGATCTGCATTCATTAGGATTTTTCCTAATTTTTTTTTCTTACTGGGGGAAAAAAAAGACTATGCCCCAAACTTTCCAAGATTATGATGCTAAAACACACTCTAGGTTAGTATTCAAGGACATTCAAGCTAATTCTGTCTGATGTCCTGCCTACAAGTTTCTAAGCCATTTTTGACTATCAAAGTGGATGGAAAATTGTTTTTTCCCACTTGTAAAAACATACAAAGAAAACTTCCTGTACTTCCCTTTCTCCTCTGATGTTGTTTAGAAATGTAACCTAGAATATCCCATGAATGAATGTTTCTTTTTGAACAGTCAGTGGGTGGGAAGCAAACTGCAATGCTTCCCATGTGCAGAGAGAGCCTGTTAGTCCAGGGGGTCCATCCCTTCCAGCTGCTACCCCGCCCTCCCACAGCCCTGACCTAGACACGAGGCCATTTGTCTTGTCTTGAGCTCCAGCCATTCCTTGTCTTCTGGCAAGGTAAGTGAGGCTAGATTAGACACTTCTGATGGCAGGCGTGTCACTGTTAATGAGAAATCTTGGGTACTTACGTGTTATTCTACAAATAAGGAAACTGAGGCCCAGAAAGATTGAGTGACTCAACCAAGAAAGTTCTAGTCATTAGTAGAAAAGCTGGAACTAGAACCTAAATCATTCTGCCTCAGTTATGTTTTTCCCTCACTCTCAAAGCCAAGGCGTTGTAGCCGAATGCTAAGATTAACTCAGCTGGTCGGCCTTCCTGCACATTCCACAAAAACATTAGTCACATATTCGTGAAAAAGCACCCACCATGTGCCACGCTCTGTGCTGGATACTGTAGAGCAATGTGGACTATTTGTTGAATGTGAATCCTTCTTTGTGTAATTTTCATTTGGTGTGTGTCTCTATAGCCAGGCCTTTAAGCCCTGATGAGGGCAAGGTTGTCTGTCTGCTTCACTGCTGTCCTGGGCCCACAGCACACATGGATGCTCGGGAAAGACTTGTGGAATGAATGAACAGAAGGAACATAGTTCCTGATCTCAGGAAATTCCAGAATTGAGAGGCAGCTAAAAAAGCTGGTCTGATAACAGCCAATATACAAACATGGTATTTTTAAGTGTACTAAAGAAGCCAAGAAGTTCCCTTACCTCCAGGCGGAAAGCATTAGTCAGCTGGTGAACCTGGCCTGTTGGGAACAGGAATCCCCAAATCCCTTCTCAGGCCCTGGGAGCATGGGCAGCAGGTCTGGAGATCATGAGAGATTCTGTGTTCTGTACCTGACACCTGAAAAATTACCTAGGAATAGTCAGACTCTCAGAATAAAATAGAGGGCCTGTCTGTGACCATGTGCTATAATTTAGAATGTTCTTACTCTTCTAACACAGAACAGTGATAACAGGACAGCCATAGGCCCTCCTTCACCTACACTCCCTTTCATCCAGAAAACCATTAAGTGGTACCTTTGAATTCATAGACGTTATCAACAGTGTTAAGCCTTCCCCTGACTGTACCAGAAGACCAGAAAACTAGTCTTGTTGATTTCCAAGTGGTCAGGTGAATGGACTCTGAAAAACAACAAGGTAACCAAATGGACTGATTCAGCTAAATTGAATCATACTCAACAGGGTAGCTGTGAGTCACCACACAGGAATCAGGATCATTTTAACAATGGGTTTCTAGAAAAGGCCCCAGTCTTCCTTTTCTGATCCAGAGGAATTAGAATATGGCCCTGCTATATTGGGTAGATGAGGAAACCATACCCATTAAAGAACATGACAAACCAACTTGAGCTGTGGGGCCCTACGGCACCTCTCCAATCACCTTGTGTGTATTTTATGTGCTGTGATGGAGTGGAAGGAGTTGAAACACATCTGGCTTCAAATCCCAGCTCTGGTGGTTACCCTCTGTGTCATGTTGTGTGAGTTCCTGTGCCTTAATTTCCCTATCTGTAAGACAAGTAATACCCATCTCACTGAGTCCTTGGGAAGATTACGTAAAACACATTTGTACTTGACACCTGTACGACATTCAGTAAGGGTTCATTTTCCACCATTATTCGAGGGAAAACAAAAGTTTAGGCGCTATGAATAAGAGTACACAATTATTTAACAGGCTGTGAGGATCTCCTTCTTGAGTCAAATTCTGCCCTCTTTGTTCATTGACTATCAGCAAGTTCCTTTCTATACTATTCCTAAGCAGATGTAGCTTCAACTTACTTATGTGTAAACAGAGCAACTTTACTGCTCTTTCCATTTGTTAGCCTTAGTATTTGTTGTCAGCATTGGCTCACAGGTTATTTTAGTAGCTGATTTTAATCCATTACTGTCAGGTATGCATTTTAATCATTAAATTGTAGCATCGTGGGCCAGTGGCAACCCTGGACTTTAGATATTTGAAGATGGTTGTCTTGTCTTCTAATCTTCTGTCTATAAGTCCTCAGTGTATTTTCATCCCGTCCCATATCCTGGTTGCCTTCCTCAGGATTTCCTTCAATGTGTAACAATCTGTATAAAGTGGGGCATCCAAGAAGGGTACTTAATACTGCAGATGTGATCTAATTAATTCAAATTCAGCTTCTTGTTCTAAGGCTGCTATGCCTAGTCTCCTCCCTAAGATGGTACATGTGTCTAGGAGTGGGGCACAGTGTTGGCTTATCAAATCTCCATACCTGGGTTTGTGGACCACACTTGTTGCACTGGTGACTTAGTAACTTGAGTATTGGAACACTTTATATCTATCAGATTTTCTCCTGTTTAGTTCCATCCCAGTATTCTAGTATATTTTCAGTATAAGTTTATATTTTGAATATAAATTTTTTCCAGTACATCAGCTACATCTCCCAGCATTATTAGATAAACATACCATCTGTGGCTTCATCCAAATACTTGCTAAAAAGACAGGATCAAGGATAGAAGACTAATGCCCAGCCGCTTTTCTCTGTAGCAGAGGGCCTGAGGTTGCTTACTTGTGTTGTAAATCCTCCCATGATGAGGAATCAGTCTGATATTCTTCATTGTTCATTAAGTGCTGACAAAACCAGCATGGCGGCTTCAGTAAATAGCATTAATCACTTTCCCCCATGTTGCTTTTGTTTAACCCTCAGATGGATCTGCATAATTAAGTTCTACCTTTCACCCATCTCATGCAAAAGTGTTATTTCTATGAAGGCAAATGGGTGTGCTTACTTTGTTCTCTTGTGCTCTGAGCCCCTTTCTATTCTTCCCAAAGTATGCTCATGCTACTCTGGGCATTGCACTGTGAAAGACTGTTCTGTATGTATGTGTACTATGAAGTGATGGGACTTTGTAACCACACTTCAAAGAAATACAGAATTATAGAAATCTAGGGAGGTTAGGCTAGGAATGAAGTGGCAGTGAAGAAGTATCTTGTTCAACATGATGGATGTGTGCTGAATAATTTACAGCTAATGGTACAGAAGCAGCCACCTGCACAGGGATGGGCCCTGTGCATATATTTACCGTGTAGGGTAGGCATGCTGGAGATGTTCAATAAATGCTTACTCTGTTGAACATTACAAACTCATCCTGGTAGAGACACTCTCTGATTAAAAATCACTATGAATTTCTAGACATGTCTAGGCTGGCTGGAGACAGGGAAGCAGAAGTGAAATTGAGTTGCAGATGCTATGCTCCATAAAAATTCTAAGGGCAAGAACACTGTCAGAACATCCCAGGGCTGAATGTGATTCAAATGAGGAATTTCAAGTACAAGCCAAGGCGAGCTAAGATAAGATACAAGGTGGGCTGATAATGGCAGTGTGATGAAGGAGGACAGGGAAATGCGTGAAGAAGCCTGGAGATTTCAGGATCTAAGTTAATAGTTTTTAAACTGGACTGTCAAATCAGTTTAGTGGGTCATGGCCAAAATTTTGTTTCACTGATTGGTAGGAAAATCTCGGGCTCAGCTAAGGGGAAAGTCCAAGGATTCCGACAGTGTCACTCACTGCAGTAACATATCTGTAACAAGTGTTGGAGAAGTCTGACTGCAGGAGCCTTCTGAGAATAGACTTCCTCAGAGCCTCACCTGGTTTATCAGAATTTGGTAATCCTGATGCCTACACTTTAGGAGTACTTAGCAAGCCACAGGGTGCAAAGGCTATTGTCAGAGAAGGTCCAACCCTTGAATTGGTGCACTGGTGATGGCCTGGCCCATGTCGTGGAGCCTTGATTCTGTATGAAAGAGTGCATGCAGAGGAAACATTTGCTAGGTCCTTGTCTGGGTTAGTGCCAGGCACTCCCATGAACATGGACCATGCTTCCTAGAAAATGGACAACATGTTTCCTAGAGTTTCAAGAACCCACAAATCACTGGGTTTTGCCACTGAAGAGAAAACCAGACATCTAGAAATGTGGAGACTCATTAGTGTCAGGACTAATAAATATCCTATCAGTTCACGCAAGGTAATATTCTTTGCTCAGCAAATTCTTAAAAACCATCAGGATGGTCCACCCCAAGGCTGAGTCTCCAGAATGTGATTGTGACAGCTTATTACATTTAGCTGTGGTGCCAGGACAGCTGAACCACCCTCTGGAAATCCAGCCCATTAAATGCACTCTACCAGAAACGGAAGAAAACGTGATGGGGAGATCCCTCGGGACTTCCGCTACCATGCCCTTATCTCAGTGGGGCCTGAGGGCCCTAAGATATTTCCTTGTAGGGAGAGGTTTATGTTACCTCCTATCTGGTAACCAAACACTTTCTACCCTTAATAAATGAGAAGAGTGTATCATTCTACTTCCAGTTACCAGGGCTTGGAGAGGATGTACCGGAAACCCAAGCTTGACTTTAAGAGGCAGTCACACCTCACCTCCACACCACTTTGGGTCAGAACTGCCATGTGAATTCTAGGTAGAGGAATGCTGATTCTTCTGGAGGACTCGCTAATCGCTCCAAAGTCCCTTTGAATTTTAAGTGCAAATGGTGATCCATTACTCACCCCACCCCACCGCCCACCCCCGACAGGTTCTGAGTAACCCAAGTCCAGAATTAAGTTCTAAGATGGTTTTTTTCCTAGTACAGTTCCTGTGGTGGGTGGGGCCCTGGGAAAGGGGTCAGGTGGCTGTGGGCAGCAAGAAGCTGATGATTGCCTGCTTCCAGGGGAGCCAGAAGCTCCCTCCTCCTGTGCTCCTGTCTCCCCTCCCTCCCACAAGAAACACTGATGGGTTCTCTCCCAAGCCATATTCAACACAGTACAAATGTGCTGGCTTTTCAGAGCAAACTGATAACGTGGGAGGAGTTGAGGTCACAGGTTTTCCTCTCAATGAAAAGTTACTCAAATAAATGACTGGCTTCTAGCTGTTGCGTACGACCAATGGGTGTGAAATACACTTTGCTGAAAAATGCAACCTATTCATGAGGCAGAATCTCTCATGATGACATTATTTTACTTAATATTTTGATTCATACTCCATAGCTTAAAAACTTCCCTTGAGAGACCTACTTTTTAAAATTGCCAATCGTCTGGAAAGGCAACTAAGCTCCAGAAGCTACAGCAGCCGGAGTAGCTTGCCGCCCACAGGCAGATTGCAGGAATGCCCAGCTGTGCCCTCATGATGCTCAGGGCATGGCAGCCACAAGAAATCTTTTTGGTTCTAGAGGCAGGAGTGCCTGAGTATCTGTTATAGAAATAGGGAAACTGCAAAAGGTGATTTGTTAGTAGATCCGGTCTATGTGTGAGAGCTGCAGCAGGGGCCAGAGGCCCGATCTGACTCCAGGTGAGTTTGGAACTTGGAAAGAGGCTTAGGAGCTTTAGAGATGGTCTATCCCTCTGCCTTCATGGACATGTTTAAAAGAAATGAAGTGACTTGCTCAGAGTCACAAAGCCAGTTAATGGCAGACCTAACGCTGAAAGCTGACTCCGTCTCCTGCCTATTAAATAAATTGGGTTAAGAATGGTACTTTTACCATAACCCTGATTCTTTAACTTTTAGAACCTTGTAAACAAAAGCCAAACACTAGTGTTGTCCCCTCGTCCTACAGCCTGTCCACTACCCTGCCCTGACCCATGCCCATCTGTGCTACCCAAGTATCACAAAGTGGCTCTCCAGCCCAGGCCAGCGCCTCCAGGGCTGGCATGTGGCAAAGCAGGGAAAGAGAACTCTGATACCAAGAACTTGTGACTCCTGTAGTGGCCTTGGCCGGGGAGTGATTCTGCCCCAGAGTCTTCTGGCCTCTCAAGGCAAACTCTGGTTGGGCTCTGAGAGCTTGGCCGTGAGTGTGGAGATGTGACTGATCGCTGCCTCCAAGCTGCCTGGGAGCAGTGAGTCCTGCTGCAGCTCGGCATAAATACGAACTCTGTTTTTAAAAATTTTGGTGGAAAGAGAAATCAAATTTGAGAGCAAGACAAAATGTTAAAGTGGATTAGCTGGCGACAGTCCAAGGCAAACAAGACTCAAGTGAGTATGTCTCCCACTGGACACATTCTGCACGGGAGGAGGGGCGTGAGTGGGGAGATGGCACCGCTTGGGGGGCTGAGGGCAGAGAGAAGTGGCAGCTCACAGGGCAAGGAGCTTACCGGAGAGTTCTGCACAGACCTCTTGGCATATCACTTCCCTTTCTTTCTTCTGTGTCAGTAAAGTAAAGGCTCTCTTAGTACAAAACGAGAAGACTGAATGCCTTGTTAAAACTAATAGTAGGGGAAACAGGCTGTGAGAAATATTCTTAAAAAGTCGAGCTCCTTCCTGGAGGACTAGAAGTGACAACAGGAGTATGGTGTCTGGGGTTAAGCAGTCCTGGCGGGTATGTAAATTAACTCTTTCGGAAAATCCAAGCTAGAAGTGAACATCTGCAGCCGCAGCAGTGAGACTAGAATGGATGGGGCAGGTGAAGGGGACCGTGAGGGGTGTCTGAGCTTTAGCTGAAGCTACCTCTATCTATGCGCACTATACCGTAAAACTGGACACGGCTTACCTGTGGCCACAGTGTAGGATTCTTGGGAAAAGCCTGTTGGATAGCAGGTGTGTCAGTATTACTCTGTTTCTTGATCTTGAGCTTAGATTGGACAAGCTTGCTCAGAGTTTTCCTGCCTGGCTGCTTAGTGTGACTTCCTCACTGCTGACAGCTACTGCCACCTGTCTGTATAACACACATACGTGGGTCCTAGGCTTTGCGGCACTGGGCTGAGGTGAGGTGACCCTTATGGCAAAAAGCAGGTCCTTGGCAAGAGAAGCAAGTCTGAATGTCCTCCGAGGTGGCTCTCTGCAAGGAGTAACAGTGTGGATATGACTTTGGCTTGGGGCCTCTTTCAGGGACAGTAAGCTGTGGATGCCTTCTGAGGTGGTAAGGAAGGGCAGCCTGTTTCTGCCCTGATAGTTCTTCCTGTTGAGAGAAACTGCTAGAAGATGCAGAACTGTGTACATTGGACCCCTGATAGGTATCCTTTTCCTCATTTCAGGCAGACCCTTGCCCCCAGCAATCTGTCTTTCCATTCTTTCCCCCACCCGCCCCCCACATGCCGTGTAGACCAGGCCCTGGCCATTCGGAGAAGCCACTTCCTGGTATCAGGGCTAGTGGTCATTTTTCAGCCTCCCCATGCATAAGGGCTTAAAATTGAGTCTTCCAAGTTCAGAATATTCATCTACTGACTATCCTTTTTTTTAATGTTTATTTAAAAAAATTTTTTTTGTTTTTTTAGCTCTACATTACTTTTTTTTTTAATGTTTGTTTATTTTTGAGAGAGACAGAGACAGAGCATGAGAGGGGGAGGAGCAGAGAGAGAGGGAGACACAGAATCCGAAGCAGGCTCCAGGCTCTGAGCTGCCAGCACAGAGCCTGACGTGGAACTCAAACTCACGAACCTGAGCCAAAGTCAGACGCTTAACTGACTGAGCCACCCACATCCCTCTACTGTCCTTTTTTAATGCTCTGCTTGGTTCTGTTTGGAATTGGAAATTGCAGAGAGATGTATACACTTAGGACAAGCTCCGGAGAGCCTCTGATCCAGCCAGCCCCCGCTGATGCTGGCTCTGGACAGCTCAGTGAGTGTCCCCTGCACACTGCTCTCAACCCCACACCAATGGCAAGGGCTTTTATCCTCTCTGCACTTTATGCTGTGCTAAAGGGGAGGAAAGCCTCCATCTTTTACTATGTCTGTCTCCGGTCTCCTGCCAAATGGTGTCATTTCAATTGCAGGAATGGGGTTTAAAAAGTTTCGTTTGCTGCTTGCTATTACTGACTTACATACACATGGAAGACATGATTTAGTGAGCACCGGGGGAGATGAAAAACTCACTATGTCCTTTTTCTTGGGATTTGATGGATGCCGTCTTTTTATCTCACAGCTGCATCAGCCACTTCTTGAGTTCTACTATATGGCAGGCACTGTTCTAGACACACAGGATAAGGCAGTGAACAAAAGAAAATACCTTGGTTTCCTGCTTCGACCTCTTTTCCTGCTGATGGAAGCCTAAATATGCTCAATTTTAAGGCATTTGTAATGCATTGGAACTGACTTTTGTTTTAATTTCTATCTCCTTAATGTGTGTCTGCGACTCACACCTTTGAGGCTTTTATCTAAAAAGAACTCAGCAATCCTTTTAAAAAGATCATTTGGGAACACTTGGACGTAGTCCTGCAATTTTCAATTTTTGATTCATAACCATTACAAATCAGAATTCCAGATTACACACACACACACACACACACACACACACACACACACACACACACAAACACAAACTATTATCTTTTGGCCCTGGTTGCCATTGGCACACTCCTGATTAGACAAGGTTACATTTGTGGCAGTTAAACAGACATTCTAGACAAAGAGAAAAGAGGAGAAAGTATTCAACCTAACCTCCTAATACTTTTAAATTTCATCTATCTAGGGGCGCATCGGTGGGTAAGTCAGTTAAAGCCTCCGACTTTGGCTCAGGTCAGGAACTTGCAGTTCATGAGTTCAAGCCCTACACTGGGCTTTGTGCTGACAGTTCATAGCCCGGAGCCTTCCTTCAGATTCTGTGTCTCCCTCTCTCTCTGTTCCTTCCCTGCTTGCATTCTGTCTTTCACTCTCTCTCAAAAATAAATAAACCTTTAAAAAAACAAATAAGTAAATAAATTTCATCTATCTCATGAAACAATTAGAAATATTGGAAGGAAGTTGTTCTTAAAACAAAAAGAGAATTATTCTTATTTTTTTAAAAAAGGATGTGAGGGGATGAAGAGTGGGAAATGGTTTGTTTAAAGGAGGTGCTTCAAATTGTGAAATCTGGAATCTGTAATGCAGAATCCAGTTCCCCACCCTGCCCCACTGCACCACAACCCTGCAGAAGTCACAATTTTTATGCCTTTTCCACATGAACCTTTATTGCATTCATGAAAAGAAACGTGAAAAATCCCCAAAGAGGAAGATTTTTAGGATATGTTCTTTAACATTTTAACTCAAGACAGTGCTTCTAGGCACCTGGGTGGCTCAGTTGGTTAAGCATCCAACTTTGGCTCAGGTCATGATCTCACAGCTTGTGGGTTTGAGCCCTGTGTTGGGCTCTGTGCTGACAGCTCAGAGCCTGGAGCCTGCTGCAGATTCTGTGTCTCTTTCTCTCTCTGCTCCTGTGTCTCCCTCTCTCTCTTTGCTCCTCCCTCACTCATGCTCTATCTGTCTCTCAAAAATGAATAAATGTTAAAAAAAATTTAATTCAAGACAGTGCTTCTAACAGGAACATAAAGTCCAAACCACTAGATTGGTCGAGTTATTTAAGAAGCAAACTAGTTGGCACAACCATGAACACATGACTAAGTAAAAAAGATCTGTTAACAGAGAAGAATGAAATTAGAGGTAGAAGAGAAAATTGTTTCAAATATATGCGTACACTAGTTTCATCCTTTTATTCAATGGAATGTTACTGCGTGCCCGGTGATGACAAGATACCATGCAGATTCCAAATAACATAAAAACACACTCGGTCCTTTCACACCCCAGGTGTTTTATGTGATGCTAAACACGGTGACTGTGGGCGTGTTTCACGTATTTATGAAACTTAACACTTCCTTGATGCCACTTGCTTTGCTAGGCATAAAGCAAATGACCCAAAGATGAAGATACTTACCATTTTGTATGCTACGTTTTGTAACAAAAGCATACTCACTTTGTGCAAAAAACTCAGCCCCAGGAACAGGATGGCTTCCAAACCAAAAGTGAAATTTGAACTTCACCTTAAAGTTCATCTTTCTGTTTCTCCTCCTTTGTATCCGTTTTGATACCCAAATAGTTATTCTAATCAGGGACAGTATGTAAAAGAGCAGTACTACTGATACATCAGTATCAAAAGAATTATTTTGTTTTGATGTCGAATTTGACTTTCTTTTTTAAATAGTCTATTACCTCTAATAGGAGCTATTCAGAAAAATAGAATCTTTACCAAAATCTTCTTATACTTCCTCATAATAATTTAATTAAACCTGATTTTCCTTAAAGAGATGAATTCAGGGGGTGCCTGGGTGGCTCAGTAGGTTAAGTGACCTACTTCGGCTCCGGTCATGATCTCACAGTTTGTGGGTTCAAGCCCCGCGTCGGGCTCTGTGTTGACATCTCAGAGCCTAGAGCCTGCTTTTGATTCTGTGTCTTCCTCTCTCTCTGTCCCTCCCCCACTCATGCTCTATTTCTCTCTGTCTCAATTATAAATAAACTTTAAAAAAAAGATATGCATTCAGATTCTTAAAATGAACTTTTGAAGTAGTAATACATGCACGTTTCAAAATGTAGGTATTCTTCTAGAGAGGTTCTTTAAAACCCTGAAGGCTCATATTTATTTATTCTTCTTAAAAGATGTAGGGGCACCTGGGTGGCTCAGTTGGTTAAGCATGTGACTATAGCTCAGGTCATGATCTCGCAGTCTGTGAGTTCAAGCCCCATGCTGGGCTCTGTGCTTACAGCTTAGAGCCTAGAGCCTGCTTCAGATTCTGTGTCTTCCTCCCTCTCTGCTTCTCCCCCACTTACACTCTGTCTCTCTGTCTGTCTCTGTCTCTCAAAAATAAATAAACCTTTAAAAATGTTTAAACAAGTAGTAGCATACAATAAATACTGTGTTATACTTTTTCCTGTAACAAGTTTGGGTAATCATACAGTAATGCTGCTTTATTCTTTTTGATGATTATGCAGTATTCCATTACATATGGTACCATAAGTTATTTAACTAGTTCTCTATTGATGGGTAAATGGGATATTTCTAATCTTATGCCATTACAAACAAGGCTGTAATTGGTAGTTTTGTATAGACGTAGTTTCTCACATTTGTGAGTTATGAGTATGTTAACAGGGTAACTTCCTAGACATACAACTACTACATCAAAAGGATTTACATTAAAATTTTTGAGAGCTGTTGTCAGTTCACTCTGGGTGGCTGTTGCCCCATTCCGTCCTCCCTCTAGCTGAATGTAAGAGTCCCCATTTCCCTACAATCTTGCAAGTTAGTGTAGCATCAATATCTTTATCTTTGCCATGCTGATATCAGATATTGTAAATAATCCTTATTCATTATTGCCCCAGTATGTTTTTGTTTGACTGATAATACTGCAATTATATTATTTTCTTTTATTTTTATTGAAATGTACAGTGTTTATACCTTTATCCAAATGAGACTTGCGGGTTTGTCTCATTAATGTTAATTATACTTTTGTTTCTATGGATAAAGTACATTCCTAATTAAAAACATTTGGTTTACATTAAACTTTAAAAAAAATTTTAAGTAAAATACATATACTGAAAAGGCATACAAACTCCTAGACAATTGAATGGGCAATTATAAAGTGAACATATAGGAAATAACCATGCCGGTCAGAAAGGCAGAGCAAAGCCAGCTTTCCAGAAGCCTCCTGTGTGCCCCTTCCTGGTCACAATCCTATTCTTCTCCCTCAGAGGTAATCTTTCTTGTAACATTTGTAATAATACTATCCTTACTTTTCTTTATATTTTTACCTCCTTTGTATGTGTCCCTAAGCAATATAGTTTCAATGTGGCCGTTCTTAAATTTCATATGACTGGAATTATATTGCATGTGTGTGTGTGTGTGTGTGTGTGTGTGTGTGTGCACGCCTGTGTGTGTGCATGTACGATTTTTATGGAATTCATCCTTGCTGATGTGTATCATTAATTCATTTTTGCTGTTCTGTAGTATTCCATTACATGACTATACCACAGTTTATACGTTCTCTGTGTAGGATGTTCGGGGCTGCGGAGGCTGTACTGCTGTAACTGTTCTTGTACGTGTATCCTGTGTGCACATGCTTGAGCTTCCCTAGGGTGGAAAGCGAGGAATGGAATTCCTGGGTGAATAAAAAAGGAATTACTAAGTAATATTATATCTCTGTATCTTCAACTTTACTAGATGATATAAACTATTTTTCAAAATGCTGGTGCCAAACTGACACTCCTGCCGGCACATGTGAGACTTTCAGTTGCTCTGTATCCTCATCTGTACTTGACACTGTCAGACTTCAGAATTTTTGCAGGACTGGTACTGTATGTGGGAGTATCTGCCTATGGTTTTAATTTGCATTTCCCTAATCATTAATGAGGTTGGATACTTTTTCATGTCCTTATTGGGCCTTTGGGTTTTCTCTTTTGTGCTGCCCTGTTCAAGCCTTTGGCCTATGCATGGATCTGGGGGCCTCTGGTTTGCATTGTTAGGAGTTCTTTATATATTCTAGATATTAGTCCTTTATTGGTTATACATGTTGTAACTGTCTGTTCTCACTCTGTGGCTCATCTTTTTACTCTCTTTATTCTGTCTTGATAAACATAAAATTTGACATTTTGAAGTCAATATATTTGTAAGTTAGAGGTTCATATGATGTCACATATGAGACATTGCCTACATTTATTTCTCCTCAGGAAACTTTATTTTTAATGCAGTTTTCTGTCAATCCCTAAGCATACCGCCTTTTTTAAATGAAAGAATAAGAACTGCTTGACTTTTAAAGTGTATCTGTCTGATGTCCTACATTATACAACAGGTTACACAGCTAAAACAATGCAGCCTGCTAGGATAAAAGGTGCTAAATATATCAGACTTGGAACTCAGCTGTCCAACAAACAGATCCAAGACATAGGAAGTCTTCACATAGCAAAACTAAACATAAATGCTCACAGAAACGCCTCTTTAATCCTGATTTTGTATGTAATTCTTACCATCTTGGCCATCTAGTTACTTAGATGTTACTTAGAAAATTAGAAGAGGAGAAAGTTACTTCTGTCTAGACCCATCAATAGCCACGAAGGCTGAGATACTGTCAGCAAAAGAGGAAATGGAAAAGCTCTGAGAGCAAAAGCTGATGGCTGTGTTAAAACTCCCAACGGTTTGCTTCTCTTCAGTGAGCGTACCAAGAGTGCATCATGACTGGACATGTCTGAGGACCCCCTTATATTCTGTACTACACTATAATATTAATCATGTTGGTATTTGTAATTGTAAACAGAAGGGAAAATTATGTTCCCTGTATTCTGCTTCAGAAGTCAGAGTTATAAAGATATTCATAAAGATGGCTAAATTGAGGAGATAAAGTGCTGGTGTTTAGCTTTCCAGAAGACTTGATTATCCCACCAGGCATATTTCCCAGGGCTTCCGGGGACCTGAGATACCATTGACAGGGGTTTATATTAGTGGAATGATTTGTAAAGGTGAGACTCAACTGTTCTCAGTCCCAGAGACTGACCCCCAAAAGACTGATGGCTACATTCCTTACCTGCATGATCCACTGTAGTGCGAGCCAGCGTCCTGTCACATGTGGCCTATGAGCAGAGCCTTCTCACTGGTCCCTGGACACTCATGCTTACCTCCCTCCACTCCCTTCTCCACTCTGCAGCCAGTGTGATCTGTTTTTCTTTTTATTATTATTATTATTTTTATTTTATGTTTATTTCTGAGAAAGAGACAGAGCATGTGCACAGGAGGGGCAGAAAGAGAGGGAGACAGAATCTGAAGCAGGATCCAGACTCTGAGCTCTCAGCACAGAGCCCAACACAGGGCTTGAACTCACGAACCACGAGATCCTGACCTGAGCCAAAGTTAGTGCTTAACCTACTGAGCCACCCAGGTGCTCCAGTGTGATCTTTTTAAAACAAAGCTGTCCACATAACTTTATGGCTTTAATCCCTTCAGTGGTGTCTCTTTGTTCTGAGGCTGAACGTCCAAATCTTCAATATGACCTATGCGGCTGCGTGATCTGGCCTCTGCCCACTTCTCCAGCCTCATGGGAGCCATTCTCTTCCTCCTGTGTCCTGCCTTGCAGCCTGTGCCTGGCCTTCCTTGATTGTCCCAGGGTTCTTCCCAGCCCGGGGCCTGTGGACAGGGCCTGTGTTGTCTCTGCCTGGAACATCATCTGTCCTCCCATGCCACAGTCCACCCCTTTTGCCCTCTCTTCTTTCTGATTTTAGTCTGTCCTGACCCACCGCCTAAGACCCCTCCCCAAGCACATCTCTCACAACACTCTGCACTGTTATTTCTCTGTACCTGTCACCGTGGCCATAAGCATTTGTGTGGTTATATGACTGCCTCCTCCATCAGACTTTCAGTCCATGAGGGTGGAGGGATGTCCGTTTTATACCCCATGACATCACCGAATCTAGCAAAGATGCTCGGTACATATTTGTTAAAGGAATAACCGGAAAACAAACAAAGGTAACAGGTTTTGCATTGTGGGCAAGAGAGAGATTTAGAAACTGAGACCAAATGTAATTAAGAGAATAAAAATCCTAGTTTGGGAGGATCAGAGCAGTTTCAGCATTAGACTTTACTAAGTGGGTAGAATTTATCCAGAAGTGGGTAGACTTTTTCCAGGCAGCACTGCGGAGGCAGGAGTGGGGCGCAGAGGAAGGTCATGCCACATGGATGAGATGGTAAGAGCTGGTAGAGGAGAAAGGGAAAAAATAGGATGGGTTTGGGGCTCACAGAGGAGATATATGTCTGGTCAGAGCTCTGGGTCTGTGAGGTGAGCTGTGGGAGATAAGACCAGAAGGATTGCTTGGCTCAGATCATGGGAGACACTGGACACCATTCAAAGGAATTTAGACATTATTCATTAATATCCAAGAAACACTGTTGATTTAGGGGGGGTGGGAGGTTGTTTGGCTTTTTACATAATGGTGACTTTCATCCTCACCTAGATGGATCACTGGCATTTTCCTCTGTCATTCTCTCCAGTCTCAGAAAGAGTCTAATGCTAACACCATCCACAACCCTCTGAATCCCATCCTTTGTACCTGCTGGAGTGTATCACTTCAACACCTTCTCTCCCACATGTTGTCAGCTGCTGCCTGTCATGCTGCCATCTGCCACATGTTGTTCCCTCGTGCTCCAGTAAGGGCTGCATTCGAACTTCTGCTCGTGATTCTTCTTTCTCTCCATCTCCCCGCCACCTCCAACCATAGCTTTTGTTGCTTCATTTCTGATGTCCATGACAAAAATGCCAAGGTTATAGCTCTGAAGTGACTTTACTCCAACTGGCAGCTTTCACATTAACTTATTCACTCACCCCCCATGTGGCAGGCGCTGTTCTGGCGGGGGGAGAGGCAGCACTGAATCAAACAGAGCAGGCCAGTCCCCACCTGTGTGAAGGCTAAATGCTATTGGGGAACCAGAAAACCAATAAGCAAATTCAAGACCGGATGACCATAGACTGAGCACTGTAATTATAACTGGTCACCTGTGTGTTTCCAGTTTGATGTCCTACTTTTCCTCAGTCTCAGTCTCAGAAAATTACTTCCTTTTTCTCTGAAACTAGTACCCTGGTTTGACTTCCTATTTGGGGCAGATAACATGATGTTCCCAGTCACCCAGGTCTTCTCTTTGGGTGCATTCTCAGCATATTCCCTGACAGCCAGTCTGTTGCTGAGTCCTGAGAACGAGTTCCTCAAAATATCTGTCACACCACGCTGTCAGGTCTTGGTTACCCTTTGCTGAAATTCTTTCAGTAACTTCCTAAAAGTCCTCCCTGCTTTCTGGGATTTTTATCCTATGTCTTACCTTTTCTCCTGACACCAGATTCAACCTCCTCAAGCTTTTCTTTCGATGTCTCACTGGTCAGCTAAAAGCCTTAAGTAGCACATTCACTAAGGATCAAGTTCAGGCCCATCTCCAAAATGTTTATCAAGTTTTCCCTCCAACACATGATCCTTTAGAGACCTTTATCTGCCATACACACTATAATGCCTCTACTCCCAGTTAAATCATATGAAACTGCCATTTTTGTGTATCCAAAATGGGTGAATCCTGGCAGTTTATGTGTTTTAGCCTGATTACACTTATCACATAATGGGTTACCTGTGTGTCTTTCTCCATGTTACATTGTGAGTTCCTAGACAATCATGTCTTGGTCCCAATGATACTCTTACCTCTGCTGTCCATGACAGCATCTAGCACATAGTGAATAATGGCAGTCAAATGCCCCCAGCCACGTCATGCTTTGCTCCTGCTGTGTCTACCAGTAATGCTTACCGACTTGTGTAATCACATCTGGCCCACCCTGCCCAGCAGCCTGACTCATGCCTCCTTCATGCTAATGCTTCCCCCACCACACCTCTGAGCCACCAGCACTGCCCCGTCTCTTGCAGGCACCCACCCGCAAAGAAATCAAATATCATTCTTTAACATCCAGGACATATATTATGTGTTTTACATGGTATTTGCCGCATTATTTAACATAAAGTTGCACCCTTAACAGTGAGTCGAGACATCACTGGATCTAGTGCTTGTCTCTCACACTCGGGTCCACGGTGCAATGTTCCAACTGTCTGCAAGCCTAAGGGTGCTCAGGTGACTCACACGCTCTCTTTGGCAGATCTGAAACTGAACTCATCATTCACCATCTCCCAGAAAATCTCTTCTTAACCCCCAGCTACAGCTTTACCTCTAAGCCATCTTGGCTCTCCTTCATTCTTGATCCTCTTCCTGAAATCATGTTGCAGTGGATCATCACAGTGATTGCATAGTCTTCATCCTGACTCTAGATTTTCATGGAACATACAAAATCTATCCCTGGAAGCTTTAAGAGGAGACACATGTCTCCCAAACTACAAGAACATTCTCCAGCCTTCCCTCCTGGTCCTGACCCTTTTCTGGGTCCCTTGCTGTCTGCAAACCTCTCCTCTAATATATTTCTGTATGTTTTATGATAGATTATCTATGTGATTATCTTCACTAAAATATAATAATCTTTTAAATAATCACCTTTGTGTACCAACCTATCATAGACATCACTATGTCTCCAAAACTATTTCTCTGGACTGGTAGATATAGGAAGAATGTTGTTGAAACAAGTTTTCCTCATTATTGGAATGATATCTGGAGTCCCTTCCCTTAGCACTTTGTGAGATAGCATCTTCTTCCGGTTTGCTTTTGTCTCCTTTGGGCTGGTTTTTATCTCAGCAACTGATTCTCAAGGTCCATGAAGACAAGGTTGAGGTGGGACACCTTCTCTGTGCGGTGCACTGCCATACACTTAGACACTCATAGACATGCTCAGAAATACTTGTTTGAATAATATGTTTTATGTGTATAACTTCTGTTTTTGTATATTTATGAATTGTGTGTCTCTGAATGTATTTCCCATACACTCTCTAAGAAATACTCATCAATGTGGTCTGGGAGGCAGGGATATCTTGAGCATATTTCCTGGCCATCAGGCCATTATAAACCATTATATCATGGGCTCCAAAAACTCCTTGCTGTGGCTGGCACAGGTGAGGGGCCTACCTGAGCTACAGCATGTAATTCCTTTTCTTCTCACCTGCTTGGGAGTCTTCCTTTTCCTTCTAAATATGAGAGACTAAGTTCTCTGTGTTAAACATAAAAAAGGAATGTGTATGTGTATATATGTGTGTATTGTGCTTATGTATGCATATGTACATATATATGTATATACATATATGTGTGCATGTATGTGTATATGAAGGAAATACACCAAAATGTAAAAAGTGGTTATTTCTGGATGGTGGCTTTTTCCAAATTTTCTACGACAAGAAAATTATTTTTATTAACTAATTATTACTAGAAGTTATTTTTAAAGGATAGAAAAGACCATGATTATTAAATGGGTATTGAGGTCCACCCTCAGCATGAACCAAGGACAAGGGACAAGCAGGTGCCTAGTAGGAAACAGAGTGATCGGCTACTCGGTATCTCAAGAGGAGGGACAGTGACCAGAGAGTGAATTTGGGCTGACGTGTAGGATGGGCCAAGGTTTGAGCTGAGGAGATGGAAACTTCATTTGGTCATGAAGGACAGGCGCCTTGGACAGTGAAAGGAAAGAGAAGGAAAACTCTAGGGGATGGGCAGTTGGGGATGATGAGGGAATGAGGAGTTCATCAGAGTTTCTTCCCAAACGCAGCTATTTAGTGAAGCATGGAAAAGGTGAGGAAGAGCTGAAAGGACACTTTCAAGTTCATGAAGAGATTTTTGAAGAGATACACAGTGAGAGAGGCAGAAAGCAGGCATGTTTCAAGTTTGGCTTTAAGCTCCTGTGATTCCAGATGGGGAGGTTTCCAGAGTGACTGAGCATGAGGACACTGGGACCCAGGTTAGGAGGACACAGAGAGCCTCCAGGAAGGAAACCGGTTACCCTGTATGGGCAGCAAGGTTTCAAACTCAATATTCACCCTTAGGTCAAGCCCCAGCTGCCCCCACTCCCACCTCCCCCTCTCCCTTCTACTCCCACAGTCTAAGTGCAAAGGGAATATTTTCTGATAAGAATTCTTGGGAAAGAGACAATTTCTAATCTTTCTGAACTTGAAACAAAAAAATAATCACATGAAACAAATATTTTCAAGGATGTTTCTCCCGCACTTCCTTGGTCCAGAGGGTTCCCTGAGCAGAGGGAGAGACAGAAAGAAGAAAAACAGGGAGGTGAACTCTTCCTTTCTGTGTCTGATTTCTTTCATGGGGGCGGCCCTCCTGAGCTGGGGAGAACCTGGCCTGTCACTTGGGAGGGAGCGCAGCAGGACGTAACTGTGCTGCCCTCCAGGCCAGTTGCTCCTTTTCAGTAAGCTCTTAACAGCATTCTAGATAAGGAACCCTGAGGGTCAGCGTGAACAGCAAGCAGACATCTGGAAACCAAAAGGAGACCCTTCAGGCAGAGTATAAGAAAGCAAGAAAGAACACATAAGAAGGTCACAAAATCAATCGTTTAAAAAAGAGCTAAACTAAAAATACACTTTATGGTGTTTATGTCTTTTCTGTATGCACGATTCCATATCCTTACTATTCTGTATCTGTAGTTTGTAATTCTAATCGCTACATCAAGGAAAATTTCTAGTCTGGGCTCTACTTTGAAATTTGGGGGTGGAGAAAGCTTCTTTTAAACCAATTAACATAGTATTTGCAGTGTTCCCTGTGCATAATGGAAACGAGAGGGCACATAAAGTCCCCATTAGATGGGAAGACATAGTCCCTCTCTAAGAAGTCCCTGGTATAATTGGGCAGGCCAAGAAAAGCACAGAGGCTGCCTGCTAAGGAAGCCATTCAGAGCATAAACAACTGGCAATAATGACTGCCTGTCTTGCTGAATTCCTAATAAGAGCCTGGCATTTTATGTATAATCTTCCATTTGGTCCTCACAACAGTTCTTCAGGTAAGTATCATTATCTTCATTTTGCAGATGAGGAACATGTCACTCCAAGAGGTTCAATAACTTGCCCAAGGTCACACAACCAGAAAGTGGCAGAACTCAGATTTGAACCCAAGTCTTGCTAATGTCCACTATGCACACTGTCTTCTACTGGACAAGCTCACTAAGGAAAACAATTGGACAATTCAAGCCAAAACACACAAAGTAACATTTTTGCCCAAATGGCCTAAGTCTTGTCACTCCACCCTTGATCATCTGAGTAAAACACACCTGAATTAAAATACCAAGAACACTCCATGTTCCGTATATCCCACTGACTTCTGTGCCTAGCAGAGCAAGGCATGATTCAGGAATGTGGAGGAGGCTCTTTACTATGTCTTAAACATGGGAGTGGTAATTCAGGCATACTGCTGCCTTGCTGGCTTCCCAGTCCATCAGAGAGAGACATCAGAAGATACAGTCAGCTGAAGATGCATTTAAAATAGTTGCCTCAAATTCTTTATGGATCAAGAAAGGGTATAAATCTGTAATATACAAATAGGTTTCCCATTGTGGTGATTATTATACCACTGGCTGTCCAATGGTGTCTCCTGTGCACCAGGGTCTGCAGAACATCTCTCAGTAGTTCAGAAAGCTTGTATCATGACAGTCTAGTATTAGAATGGAGCCTACACTGTACTATATAAAGTGTTTATATAAAGGGGGTCTATACCTGAAGAGTGGGAGGTAGGGGATATATCAGCATAGTGCCCCCCCCCAAAGATAAAAGAATAATGAGGAGGTCTAGTTAATCAGAGCCACTGTTCTATTGAAGCGAGTCTCACTGATTCTTGCCCCTCATGGAAAATACCAAAGACAAATACTTCTGGACAGTGTGTGCTGTCAGATCTGAAAATGCAGTTGAAACACTGCAAAACTCAGGTTTTCCAGTGATGGAGTGTGCCGAGAATTCCAAACCAGGCATCCTGCAGAATTATGAGAGAAATACTTCTAAAAGCTAACTTCAGGCCCTACCCTGGCCTTCTGAATTGAAATGCCAAAGCTATGGTGATTGGATGTGGAACATATATATGAATTTCAAGCTGAGAGATATTTTCTAAGCAATAGAAATAATTGTCATCTTGGAAAAATGTAATGACCTTTCCCCCCACCCCAACACTTCCACTTAAACTTTTCCTATTCGTCCTTTCTTTAGACCAGATTTTTAGAAAATCATCTCAAAGAGATTATGAATGGCTGTCATTTTTGAAGTTAAGAGCTATGCATTGGTGTCTATCATGTTACCAACTGAGTGATGTAAAATAATGAATGTGTCTATTTTCTCAGGGTTTTAGAGAACAAGCATTCAGTTTGCCTACATGCATTTATTTCTTAGATGTCTCTCACATCACACCATCAGACAGATGTACAGGTGCACAGAGACAATTACAACCTGAGGTTTAAAAGGGGATAAAAATTCTTATGCAAGACCTAATGAGTATATATAATAAAGTTACCTAAACCTCTTCTAGTTAGGTCCCAGAGGATAAGATGGATCCTAAAAATACGTGAGATGCTTTCAAAACCTTGGGAATCCACGAACACCTAGATGTCACTTAGGAGACAGGTTCTCCCTTGCAGGAGGCACCATAGCCCAGCGGTTAAGGACAGCCATGGAATCAAACCCGCCACAGTGCCTCACTCTCTTCACTTGCCGGTTGTATGATCCTGGGCAGGCCCCTCAGGGCTTCACTCTGCAAAATGGGGGTAATGGTATCACCTGTCCCACAGCGTTGTGGTGCAGATGACATGAAACGATGCAAGCCAACTCTTGGCCTGGAATGTGCTGAACCCTCAACAATATTAGCTATTAATAACCCTGAAAATAAAAATATTTTTTAAAATGGTCTTTCCCTTCAGAATTTTAAGAACTGTGTAAAGAACAAAATGTTGAATTCAGCATCTATAAAATTTAAATTCTGCCACTAAATTCTCCAGATCTTATAGCACATCTATACACTAAACTGGTAATGGCAGTAACTCATAGTGTTGGGTACTAGCTAATCAGGACAGCGGATGCCACCCCTCTGCCCCACTGTTTTACTAATGTAAAGTATATAAAATTCCTAAGACCCTTTGCCCTAGTAAAGATGAACTCCATGGTCACCAGGACCTTGTATGAGTTACTTCACGAATGCATGTGTACAGCTCCTGGCTTTCTCCAGAATCTCCTCTCCTTTCTGAATCCTAAGGTATCCCCTCTCTTCCTCACAGCTCAGAGTAACTGCCATTTTAACTTGATGCTGGAGTGAACAGTTTTGGGCTGGCTGGAGTTCTTACTAAGGGAGTTTGAGATTGTTTTCTCATTTCTCTATGGCAAGTATGATGGAACCTTGAGCATCATAATCTGAGCCACAGTCAAATATGAGATCATACTTTAATTTACTTTGGACTTTTCTCTTGGCTGAGCCATTGCTTGTTAGAATATTTCACACCTCCAATAGCACTAGAAGTTGACTTTCTTTGAGGGCCTCATTAAAGAAACAGTTCCATTGCTTCCGGTGGCTGAGCAGAGTCAGTGTCGCCACAGTGGAATATGGAAACTGGGTCGCTGGCAGGCTCCCTCCCTCACTCATTGATCCACTCCCTCAACCAATCCTGCGGCCTTACAAACCAACCACGTGCCTTGGGAAAATTACAGATTACCACTGGTCACCAACCCTGGAAATACTTGAAATCGGGAATTTTAAGTCACTTACTAACAAGGATGTGCTACGTAAATGGGTAAACCTTTGTCAGTTTCTTTCCCCCAAATGAATGTCCTAGTGAGACTTGCTGGCAGGGCATGGGGAGCCTAAAAGAGTTGACACAAAGAGAACAGAGGGGTATGAAATAAATGCTAATGCTCACTGTCTCTAGGACTTCATATTTAATGCATCCCTCTTTATATTCTTCCTGGCTCTACTCCTGCTTTTATATGTGGGACTTTGGGAGACCACAGGACTGCTCAACGGGCAACTAATGTGAGGAAAAGTTTATGGATTTGAGCACTGACAAAGTTGGTGAAAGTGACCAGTCAGCGATCCTATTCTGGATCCTGGACTTGGTTTGCTTCTTCTGAACTTTCAGACCAACAAATGTCCTGCACAGCACTCTGGTCCTTCCATTTCCTCTTCTGAAAAAATAATGGTGTATTTGCCAGGTTGCACTCTGTGCGTTGGGTTGCTAGAAATACAGTAGGTTGCACTGATGATTTAACTCTGTTTTCTATAAAGGGCTACGGGATCTCATGCAGATTTTTGCAAAGTCATATGCAAATCACAGAGCCCCGGCCCTTTTCTTAACAGGATGGCAACCTTGCTCCTCGGTGGCACCTGGGACCTGGAGATCCTTTCTCCACTTACGTTTAGCGCGCAGCCTGGGACTTGTCCCTGCAGCTCACCGGGTTAGTCGTGCCGCCGTTGGGACCTCCCACCTGGACTCCCATCACCCACCTCTCTTGAGACTGCTCTGGCAGGGCTGGTGTGGGGTACAGCCTTGGCTCAGAGGGCAACACGTTCCAGGCAAAATCTGCCCACCTGAGCCATGGGCTTGCCCCTCGGGCTCCCTGCTTCTCTACCGGGTACGATTCGAAGTTGCTGAACTTCTCTCCAAAGTCGAAAATGGTGGGACGGTAGGGACCTGTGAGAGGCCCCATGACCCAAGCCATTCCCCCTGACTCCCAGTCCGAACATCAGGCATCTCAGGCCCTTGCCACCCTGGGCGTCTGGCATGTGAGTGGGCATGTTCATCAGAGGGACATACTTATCTCTGGAGTTTTTGTCCAGATTGAACATTTCTATTGCCAGTGGCCCCCGACCTGGAAAACCTATTGTTCTAATCTAGCCCTCCTCCCCCACATCATGAGAAAGAGGGAGGAGGAATAAGGGAGAGTTTATGGTAGACAAGAGGAGGGTTAACTCTAGCAGTTCCCCAACACTGGCCCAGCCACACCCCCAGCAAATGTCCTGTCTGCATCAGCCTGCCCAGGTTTTATCAGGATTTCCCAGCTCCTCTAACCTCACTCTGGTTCAGAGACCACCCTCCTGGCTTCCAAATCATCCTGTCGGGGGTGGGGGTGGGAAGAGGGAGAAGAAATAAATGAAACAAACTGGCTGCATGTTGGTAACCACTGAGACTAGGTGGTTGGTTCATGGGCATTCATTATACCATCTCTCCACTTTTGTATGTGTTTGCAATTTTTCATAATAAAAAGTTAAAAATTTAAAAAGCCCTCCAGCTTCCAAGACACTCAAGAGAGCCCCATCCCCTAACAGAGTTTCCCGGAAACCCCACACCAAGGCAAGAAAGAGACAAAGAGGATTCCATTACCTATATATATATGTATATATATATACTCATTTTCTAATTTTTTAAGGCCCACTGCTTTATTTTCAATAGACAAAACCATATTTCTAAGAGGTCCCCACGTTGGGCTTACTTCCCCCAGCCGGGTTATGGGGGAGGGCTGGGTAAGGGGTCTTTAAAATCCTGAAAGTTTACACTTCCATGTACCTCGCAATCTTGTTGTGAGGATGGGACTTGTTCAGTGTTCTGAACTTTGTGGAGGAAATGCGCGCTCAATTCACAGTGTCACTCCCTGGAATTGCACCTGGCTCAGGAAAGGACTGTCTTTGTACTTGAACTTAAATCCAATGGAGAACCTTAACATGGGCATTTGCATGACTGAGAATTGCTGCTGTCTTTTTTCCATATGTCACTTTCATGAATGTGTTCTAATAAAATGATTCTAAAGCAGGCTGTTGATATACAGTGATTTATAAATACTTTCTGTTGAGTGCTGAGGCCATTAATTTTCTACCAAGAACCCACCCCATCCCACTTTCTGGAAAGGTCTGTCTAGGTGGGGACAGATGCAGTGAGCATACATGTGGCATGCCATCATGGCGGCATTTCTGCAGTCGCTGTCACTAATAACAATCATGTCAACCACAGTGATTTTGTGTTCTGGTAGCCTAGCAGCAGAATTTGTTTTCCAGAAGAAAGATGGCCATATGTAGTAGCTGAGTGTGGTGGGGGGAAAGCGGAGGAGGCAGGGCAGGAACAGGGGTAGAATTCACTCTAACAGGGAGAGGGTGGGGGGGAGCAAGGTGGAAGGAAAGTCAAAGGCAGCCAAAAAGAGAGACAAGCAAAGTTCAGACTTGTTCAGTGATAAATCTCAGCATTTCAAAAAGTAGCGTTGTTAAATTTTATTTACAAAATAGCACCTTTTACTCTTAAGCCATAGCAAGTTAGAAATCTCCAAATCTCATTAAGCAAACTGGAAGCAAAAGAAAAAATCTCTATTTCTGAAGGTAGATATTTTGAGAAACACTTATTATCCCATCTTGAGCCCCCGTAGCCAGAATGGCCAGGTCAGTGCCATGAGCTGGTTACAAACCTAGGCTGGCTCTCTGGGGAAGGAGGCATTGTTAGAAACCTCGTGGGAAGGGAGGAGAGGTCAGGAGGGCAGAATTAGGCAAGGAGACTTCCGTTTACTCAGCACCTTTCTCGTACAAGTGCTGGGAAGGCCCCTGATCTACATCGTCGCCTCTAATCTTCACAGTCATCCTGAGAGGCAGGCAGTTCTGTCTTCATTTTCCAGCTGAATGGCTGAAGCTAAGAGAAGTAGATAACTTACACAATAAGTCATAAAGCTAGAAAATAGCAGCTCTCAGATTCAAATGTAGGTCGCTTATCTCCAGATCCATGCTTTTTCAAACCACAGGCCTGATGGCCCAGTGCCCAGCTTGGGCTCTCCTCTGTGCACTGCCACAGTCTTCACCTTAATGACCCGTGTGCCTTCTGTATGCCCTGGGGGTTGGGGACAGCCATAGCCTGTGTCCTACTCTTCCTATTTTGACGGGAAGTCTCTTACAGGCCAGGCCAAGTCTTTGTGGCCCACATCCATGTCCAGTGACTTGTGCAGAGCACAGGCTGATGAGGCTGAGATCACCATCTGGCTTTCACAGGGATTTGCTCACTCAGCAAATACCTAGTACCTATAAGTACTCAGCATTATGAACTATGTAGACAAATATAGACTCGCCCCTGTTCTCAGGGAGCTTACCTGTAGAGGAGACATACACTATAATGGATTTATAATAACTGCTGAAAGGGACCTTGAAGATCACTGAGACCAACAAATGAAATGAGACCCAAAAATGCTAAGCAGTTTGCCCAAGACCACACAGTGAGTTAGGAGCAGAGCACTAGAACTCAGAACTCCTGTTTTTCACTCTTAGACTACTGTTTTCCCTGTCATGTCACACTCTGGTCTGCTGCATACATAGACTGTCCCCAGCCCCAAACAGCTTGATAAACATGTTGATCAGTTAGTAACACTAGTCCCACACCTAGGAAAACCCAGATAGCACATTTTGTAATGATAACCAAACAGTGTAGTGAACCAAATCCCTGAGGATGGCATATACTCAAGCCCCTTTTATAGTCTTATTCCAGAGTCCAAAGCAGGAGCAGAGAGGCAAGGCTCTCATGCTGTAGCAATGTTTCCTAATAAAAATGCTCGCAGGTGTTTCAGTGTGTTGGCCTGACCCAGTATTTCATCACCTCCCAGGTCTAGCAGATATTAATTCACCCATTAATTCAACAGATATTTACTGAGTGTCCACTACTACTCCATTAGGCACGGTTGTCAGAGCCAAGGACACAGCAGTGAACAAAATAGACTGCCCTTGTGGAGCATACATTCTACCTTAGGGGGAGGCAGACAATCAACCAAGTAAAGAAGTAAATAACAGCAAATTAGAAGATGATAAGTGCTATAAAGAAAAGTAAATCAAGAAAGGGGGTAGTCTCTGAGGTAGGGATGCATTTTTAGGGTGGTTGGTATAGAGACCTACCTCAGAAAATGATGTTCTAGATTATCATTTTAAAAGCACAAACACACACACACATATACACACACACTCACATGTACACATACTCACACTATGCACTGGGATATGAAGAGTCCCGTAAGCCTTCCCCTAACTCCTCCAGAAAAATAAGTTTGTCAGTGGCGTGTCCCAGAGCCCAATTCCTAGCTTGCTTTTTTCTCCTTTGATCTCACCAGTGGTTCTTAAATTTGAGCATGTATCAGGCTCATCCGGAAGACTTGTTCAAACAGATTGCTTGGTCCCACTCCCAGAGTCTGTGATTCAGTAGATGGGGGTAGATCCAAGAATTTGTACTTCTAACAAATTCTCAAGTGATGCTGATGCTACTCATCCAGGGATCACACTTTGAAAGCTACCAGGTTAATCAATTATAGCTATAAGGTCCCTGTTACCCAGGAAAGGATGCATACATTCACTAGGGTGCATGGACATTATCAGAATAGCTATCTTTGAAGAGCAGGGACTATCAAGAAGATGGACTATTTTTAATTGGGGTAAGCTTCAGAAACCACAGCCCAAGACCCCAAGCACTGATGAGGTAGCACAAGGAACGCTTCCTGAAAAGGTGGCAACAACAATATTTCATTGCTTGTCTATCAGTGCTTTGCATTTTAGTGGCATTTAATAGTTTTGAAAATCCTTTAGCCCACTATCATCTTTTGACACAGTTAACTTGTGAGGTAGACAGAGTAGGTATTCTTATCACATTTTATGGAAACTTGAGACACAAAGAGGTTATATGACCTCCCTTGGGCATCAAGAAACCCTAGTGGCCTTATGCCTAGTCCAGTGTTCTTTTTCTTTTAACACTCTTCATAATGCTAGCTATGGCTTCCTTCTGGGCCATCTAACCATGGGTTATTGAAATCCAGGACGTATAGTCCCTCTTTGCCTTTTGCTCTGTTTAAAATCCCACTCACTGCAAGTGGATTATCCATGTGGGTGATTAACCATGGCAAATACTAAGCCTTGCATGAGTTTTCTCTGCCATAAACACATCTCATCTACTACCAGCTATTGTACAGAGAAAATGCTAACTCATTTTAATATTAGCTTAAGCTAGAACTAATCGTTATGAAAGCAAACCTGCTGGGGAAAAAGCACACATAATACTTCCAAAGACAAATAGAAATGGCATTTTGATTACATGTACCATTGCTTCCTTTCCATTAGCAGAGATAATTGAGTTTTCTATATCACTAAAGCACACAGCAAAATGAGAGTGGGTTTTGTTAAATCTGATAGCTGGTGAATCACATTCCTGGGTATTCAAATATATGTTTTTTAAAAATTGGGCATGAAAGATAAAATTCTCCCTTCCAGTACTTGCCCTTCTGGTGATTTTTCCCCAGTCTTGCACTGATTCCTCACAGTGAGAGACTGAGGTCTCTCACTGAATCTCATAGACAGTGGGTTACAAAGAGCTGTCTCTCTTCAGCTTCCATACTGTTTTTGACCAATCAGGAATGCAAGTCTTTAAAAGTTTTATTCCTAAAACTGCCCTCAACTGTCCCTCAACCCATTGACATTCTGACATCTTCCTGCAGTACTGCCATTGGGAACACTCATTGGTTCAATAAGCATTTATTAATCCCTTATTGTGACCAGATTCTATAAGAGCCAGTGAATAAGCTATAAAATTGAGTTAGAACCAATCATGTCCTCAAAGAACATGGCATATAATAGAATCACTCTATAAATTAAATAGAATATTTAACATTCAAGTATATTCTGGATGCAAATTATAAACCCATGTAAGTTTCTCCCATTTTCATTCTCTTTATTCACTCTATGCTTAATTAAAGTTAACTGATGAGTTATTTTAGCTTGAACATAAAATAGCCATCATTAGGGAAAAAAGATGTACCTTTTAGGAAGAGAGTAGGGTGAAGAAGGAGCACTGCTCCCGATTCTGAGCACGCATGAAGATCTACATCAGCAGCCCAAGAAGCATGGCCACAGGAGACAGTATGGGATCTACAATCTGCTGTCGATTTCCACATGTGGACTATCACAAGTTGAATATATAAGGGTCATAAAGCTTGTATGATTAGAAATTCCATATTGATGAAAGATCTAGTGTGAATGTGTCTTTACTAAGTTTTAGAGTCCAAAATATGCATAAAAATGACTTCCTTAAGAAAAAGTTCATGTCCACTGCAACACAGGGACGGAGCAAATAAGAAAACAAGGGGCGCTAGAGGAGATGGAGTGAGATGCAGAAGGTTCTATTAGTTGGATCAGTGTTAGAGAGTCCATGAGAAGAGATGCAGACCATAATCCAACAATGCATGTATAGGCGCATGTTTGTGTGGATGTATACACAATTACCTATGCATAGAAAGGTACTGAAGGCCAGTAAAAAGGATTTTGTGACAATGTGAACCCTAAAATAAATTCTAAATTCATAATTCAAAAACAAAGATGAGTTTAGAAAACCAAAATTACAGCTGAAAGATAAGGATAAAATTGTAGTTCTGCTGACCAAGTGACTCAAAGAATACCACTAACACCCTTCCCCCTATTTACTGGGCCACTTGAATGTGCAGCACATTTCCCGACCCCAGCACCTTAAAGTAGCTGCTCAGGCTCTGGCCCTACTCTGCCTTAGGTTGGCCTTTGTGAATAGTGGAATCCCAAGAGAGGGGTTCAGGGAAGATATGCAACTAAATCTCAGATCTGTCTTGTGAACTCTATTTCTGCCAGCTCTAGAAGCCTTTCCTGGCCCTAGAGGGAGTTTTCACAGCACAGGTGCTGTCTCCAGTCTTACGGTGACTATTCCAGGGTGCTGGTGGCATGATAATGCAGCCAGGCCTACTGTGGGTGGGTGTGGTTGTGTATAGTGGTAGTGACAGGGAGAATTTAGAGGATTCATAAATAGCAGAGATGGGGGACGGGGTCTCTATGTATCTGCCTTTGATTTCTGGGATGATGGAATAAGGAGTATCATTCTATTTGTCAAAATATCCAAGGACTCTGTTGCCTGTCAGTGGTGGCTTTTTAATGGGCCATACACCCACATAACCTAGAGTTTTTAGATCTGGTTTTGCCAAGTTTTGCTGAGTTATTATGGCACCAATCAGGGTACAAGGAAGTACTAGGGTGGGAGTGGGAACTGAAACATAGTTGATGTAAAACAAGGATTTAGACTGTATTGGTGTGGCACTCTTACTCAGAGAGTGACCCATAAGTATAGCACTCCACATATTGCTCTGGTGTCGCATAAATTCATGAGGACTTGCATGGGCATCTTGGCCCTGAGAGCAGCAAGTTGGTGATAAAAATTGATTTACACAGTTTTCCTCCGAGGCCAGCTGGAAGTTAAAATGGAAATAGGAGGCTTTGTACTTTCCAGACTCTTCCTACATTCTCATTTGGTGTTGAATGTACTACATATTGCTTTATTTTTTGGTATTTCTGGGACTATCCAACCAACAGACTTGCTGGAGAGCCATAGATGTAGACCTCTGAGCCCAAACATCACAAACAATCTAAGTACTCTCAGGCTTAGAGATGGAATGGGTCATTAAAGAGGGGGGCCCTTGTAGGACACAATTGATTGGTTTATGTTGCAGATTATAAGTGGTGACATTTCAGCTTCATGGCACAGTGGAAGATGTTGATAGGGCCAGCAGGTGCCTAGCCTTCTAGGAGAGGCCATCAACACAGCATTCCTAGGTTCTGAGGAATAAATGACTCAAAAATTAAAGTGAGAAGGTAATTAGCCCAATGTGTCTGATGGTGTTACAAATATGACTGCTTAGATCATCCCACATGCCCATTTCACATAATGCTGTAGGCTTCATATTTGGCCACAATAGTCAGAAACCTGGCTTGTTGTCTCCTGGATTTTAAAAGTATGCACATATGAGTACTGGTGGAGGATGTAGAGGGTTGGGATGGGATAGCATCAATAGTTACATTGACACATTGGTCTCTTTGGCAAATGCTTGACATGGGGGAGTAGTGTCAAGGATTATGCCCAAAGTAATGTGATGATTTGGGTAGAGGGTCCCCTCAACTATCAGAGATTTGGGAAAGACTAATACATCCAAGGAGTCAGTGAGGGGGCCATTCATCCACAAAACAAGAAAATAGATGTTGTCAATAATTGGTGACTCTCAACAAATACTTAGATATCCATCATATCATTTATTCATTCAACAAATATTTATTAAATACCTACTATGCCAGGCACTATTTTAGACAACAGCAACAAAATGGAGAATTCATACCCTCATTGAGCTGAGATTCTGGTGGGAATACAGACAAATAAATAAGTAAAATATATAAAAATGACAGATGATGATACATGCCATACAGGAAAATATAACTTCAGAAGGAGGTAAGGAGTACAAGGGATGAGGGAAGACATAAGAGAAGAGACTCAGTTCTGGTGACTGACATAAACAGGGATATAGAATATAATGCAGTTATACTCCCAAGTCACATAGTGGTGATGAGGCTGTGAGTATTGGAGGATGGGGTGGTGGTGAAGTTTCTAGTAGTAGTACACACAAGATTGTAGAAATCTCTCTCCATTACTCCCCAGTCAAACATGAAGATGTGAGGAGCACTGGTATTACCTAGGAACAGGTAGCAGCTCTAAGGGAAGATGGCCTCTTCCCCAGCCTTCATGCCTCCATTTGAACCAAGAGGATGCTCAAGAGTGTGGTCTAGAATTTACATGGAACCCCAGACTATTCCCCAGTCTCAACCAGTCCAAGGGAGCCTTTTGGATGTGGCCTTAGGCCTCCCGCCTGTACCATGACCAAACATCCCTCAAAGTTTACATGACGAGATCCTTGAGCATAAATCCATCGATGGTCCAAATATAAAATGAATCTAGGAACCAAAAGTTCATGGAATACTGTATGCATAAATATCTGAAAGCTCAAAGGGGCATTGCAAATCATGAGAAGTATAGTATAGTATTTTTACCCTTAATAGATTTAAAATATCAATTCCCTTTCATTACCTCCCCCAGTTCCCAGTAGATTTCAGGGTGCCTGATTTCTAGCTTGATAAAGGTTTAGCAGAAGCAGGAAGAATAGTTTCCAACCATGCCTCTTTAGGAACAAACCTCAGTCACCAGTACTAAGGCAGAGACAGTCCTGGTTCTCTTTATCACAAACAGCACAGGGCCCCAGGAGACCCACTGAAGAGGTCCAGAAATTCATGTTAAAGTCTTAAGACAGGGAGCTGTTTCTTGGGTGCAAGCAATAGATATGTTCAACCTCAATATGAGTCCCTGACAGCAAGAAGATGGCTCAGTTACAATTGTGGTATAAATGTAGCTTTCCTATTTCCTCTCCCCAGACCCTATTGAGCACTTATTAAATATAGGCAGCAAACTTGGAGGTTAAGGAGAAGCTGGCACTCTCCTCCCAGCTATGGGTTTGCCCTTGAGAGACAGGCTTTTGAGGTTGAAGCCAAATGAGAGGAGCTCAGAGTACTACTGTGCACAAGAGCACACGCACACATTTGTTGTGTGATAGCTCCTGTCTAATGCCAAGCCTTATCTCCAGAGATACACTGTTCAACCAAGTCCCAAGAGTTGTCTTCTAGAGCTATTTAGAAGATTAGTCTCAAATGGCATTGGTTAGGCTCTCTGGAAAAGGTCTATATGGGACAAGTTCCTTGCAGCTCAGCTCTTGGTCCAGGAGCCAACTGGTGGCAAATAAAATGGCAAACAGAATCACGTTTCCTGTGTGGCTATGAGAAATCAAATGTGGCACTGGGTTACTTTCTATTTTCCTGGAACAACCTGTGTTGCATGTGTGGCTGGGGAGCTTCTGACCATACCTGATATGGGTCAACTGTCTTTTGGCCTGTTTTGATGAAAATTTAGTTGTAAACTAAAACTAAAAAAGGATGTAAATGGATGTAAGTTTTAACTTACATGCAGATATAGGTCATTATCTAGACAAGGAATCAGGACAGTTTTATAGGATCTATGTCAAATCATACTAGAAATTGGACTTGTCATTGCTACAGGGTAAGATCTGTGAGGGCAAGTATTCTTGTCTGCTTTTTCTACTGTTGTGTCTCCACTGCCTATACTAATGCCAGACACATAGTAAGGATTGCAAGTCCAATTGTATAATATAGAGCATCAGTGCACAGAAATACACAAATATTCTATATCTTTAATGCAACCAGACTGGTAATCAAATATCTGCATTGCACCACCAAGGAGTAGGAAGGCGTTCCACAGAATGTCATTCTTGGCGAATACAAGGATCATGCTTCTTGAGTCCCATCCAGATAATGCACGAATAGAAGACAGATCTGGTATGTGATTGTACAAGCCATGTTAAAATCTAAAATTGAAGGCCAAGGAAAACAATTGAAAATTTAGCAAAGAAACTGCAAGGTCATAATCCAAGGAGCAAAGGGAAACCCAGGTGCACAGCCAAGTGTGGGAACTACCATGAGGTTGGTTGCTTACAGTCCAAAGGATTCTGATAAATGTCAACTCCTTTCTCAACAGTTTTTATTGTATTACCCACTCATGAAATTTTAAGTGAATCACTTGGCTTTTGGAGCTCTGTAGAACATTTTTAATTAAGAATGGCAAATGGGAAAATTAAAAAAGGAAAAGCACCAAGGGCCAGGAGCTCAGAGAGAATAAATCCAGAAGAACACATGTCCAAGAAAAATGAAACACTTGCTCTAAGAAGTCAATTTGAAAAATGTCTCTCACTTAATTTTCCTTACTGAGTTGAGCCAATGAGGAATAAAGTTCTAAAAATAGTATTGATTGGGAGCACCTGGGTGGCTCAGGTCATGATCTCATGGTTAGTGAGTTCAGCTCCACCTCCGGCTCTGTGCTGACAGCTCAGAGCCTGGAGCCTGCTTTGAGTTCTGTGTCTCCCTCTCTCTGCCCCTCTGTCGCTCACATGCACTTGCTCTCTCTCCCTCTCTTTCTCTGTCTCAAAAATAAACAGTAAAAATAAACAAACAAATAAATAAATAAAACGTACTTCTCCTCTGCCCTGTCCCATCCCTATGCCCTTGACTCTTATTAAGCATTCCTGAAACTGCAGGAAATGAAAATGTGAGAACTGATGCACTTGTTGTGAGTCAACCTAAGAGAAGGCTAACAATGGGATCTGATGCAAATTCCCTGATAGCAAGTGAAGCCAGCCGTCAGCTTGGTTTTATTGAGTTTTAAGACTATTCCAAAGTATACACAAGGAATATAAAATATGTTCCTTAACTAGAGGAATTATATAGTCCAATTGTGTGAGGAAATATAAATACTCAAAAAACAAAATTCACACTACGTATGATGAATAGCTTTTGCATTAGCCTGAGGGATCGAAAAGCTAGAATGATCTGCCCTCCCTCTGTATCTTTATCCAACACTAAGGATGAGTCATATCATGTAATAGCAGTAATCTTCAGGTTGTTTAGAAAAAACTAATAATAGGACTAATAATAATAATCATAGTAGCAGTAGGAACAACCAAAATAATAATAAAATCCAGTAGGTTTACATAAATCACATTCAATTTGTATATGTCCATTTGTCTCAGAATGGCCCATTACAACTCTCTCCCTTTCTTTACTTCATCTTTCCTACCACTCTCTCAGTATTCCTGGAGTCCTACCAGCATCCATCCCTAAGACTGTTCCATCCAAAGAAGAGAATGAAAGCAAATGTAGTTATTAGGATAAACTAGGTTATACTATGTCAACAACTCTGAAAATATTGGTGAGCTTAAAACAACAAGGATTTATTTCTTGCTAACACTATTATATTCATAATGGGTGACAAGAGGCTCTGTTCATCATAAGGAATTAGGGTCTCTGCCTGATAGACCAGCTTCTAAAGCTGCCAATTACCATCCCAGAGAGAAAGAGAATTCTTAAGGACCTTAGCCCACAGTTAAATGAACCAGTGTGGAAATGACTCAGCATCAATGGCCAGAACTAGTCACATGGCCCTACAAAACCAACAGGAGCCAGAAAACAGCTGAGCTATATGTCCAGAAGGCAGAGAGCTAAAAATATTTGGTGAACATCAGAATGACTACACTAGCAGTTAACATCAAGTCATATTTGCAAATAATTTACATTTTGGCTCTTAACTCGATATTTAGAGTTTGGCTCTAATTCAGATTCTCAAATTTTGGGTCTGCTCAACAGATGGGTGTGTGGTGTATGTGTGGTGTGTGTGTGTGTGTGTGTGTGTGTGTGTGTGTGTGTGTGTGAATTTCAAATGCATGTAGGCATACCTTGAAGATATTGCAGGTTCAGTTCCAGACCACTGCAAAATAAAGCACATACTGCAATAAATTTAAAGCAAGTCAAATGAATTTTTTTGTTTTCCAGTATATATAAAAGTTATGTTGACACTCTACTGTAGTCTATTAAGGGTACATTAGCATTATTTCTTAAAAAACCGCTGTGTATAATCAAGTTAAAAATACTTTATTGTTAAAGAATACTAACCATAATCAGAGCTTTTGGCAAATTGTAATCATTTTGCTGTTGGAGGGTCTTGGCTTGATGTTGATGGCTGCTGGTGGGTCAGGGTGGTGGTTGCTGAAGGTTGGATGGCTGCGGCAATATTTTTCTTTTTTAATTTATTTTTTAAATATAATTTATTGTCAAATTGGCTAATATACAGTGTGTACAGTGTGCTCTTGGTTTTGGAGGTAGATTCCCAAGATTCATCGCTTCCATACAACACCCACCTCCTCAATGTCTATCACCCACTATCCCATCTCTCCCCACCATCAACCCTCAGTTGGTTCTCTGTATTTAAGAGTCCCTTATGGTTTGCCTCCCTCCCTCTCTGTTTGTAACTATTTTTTCCCCTTCACTTTCCCCATGGTCTTCTGTTAAGTTTCTCATTTGAACTTCATGCACTGATTAAGTCCTCTGTTCACAATTTCTCTGTCGCATGCAATGCCGTTTGGTAGTATTTTGCCCACAGTAGAAGTTCTTTCAAAATTGGAGTCAATCCTCTTAAGGCCTGCTGCTGCTTTATCAACTAAGTTTGTATGATATTCTAAATCCTTTGTTGTCATGTCAACAGTCTTCATAGCATCTTGCCCAAGAGTAGTTTCCAGCTCCAGACACAAGTGTCTTTGCTCACCCATGAGAAGCAACTGCTCATCCTTTAAGATTTTATCTTGAGATGGCAGTGGTTCTGTCTCATCTTCAGGTTCCACTTCTGATTCCAATTCTCTTGCTGTTTCCAGCATATCTGCAGTTCCTTCCTCTGCTGGAGTCTTAACCTTCACAGGTTCGAACCAACTTCTTTCAAACTCTTGTTAATGTTGCTCTGTTGACCTCTTCCTGTGAATCACAGATGTTCTTATTGGCATCTAGAATGGTGAAACCTTTCCAGAATGTTTTCAGTATACTTTACCCAGATGCATCAGAGAAATCACTGTCTGTGGCAGCTAAAGCCTTACAAAATGTATGTCTTAAATAATAAAACTTGAAAGTTGAATTTACTTTTTGACCCATGGGCTGCAGAATGGATGTTGTGTTAGCAGCAATGTTGAAAACAACATTAATCTTGTACATCTCCATCAAAGTTCTTGGGTGTCTAGGTACATTGTTAGTGATGAGTAATGTTTTAAAAGGGATCTTTTTTTTTTCTGAGCAGTAGGTCTCAACAGTGGGCTTAAAATCTTCAGTAAACCATATTGTAAACAGATGTGGTGGCATCCAGGCTTTCTTGTTCCACTCATAGAGCACAAGCAAAGTAGACTTAGCATAATTCTTAATAGCATGATTTCTGAGGGTCCTAGGATTTTCAGAATGGTAAGTGAGCATTGGCTTCAAATTAAAGTCAGCAGCTGCATTAGCCTCTAAGAAGAGAGTTAGCTTGTCCTTTGAAGCTTTGAAGCCAGGCGTTGACTTCTCCTCTCCAGATAGGAAACTCCTAGATAGCATCTGCTTCCAATAAAAGGCTATGTTGTCCACACTGAGAATTTATTGCTTAGTGTAGCCACCTTCATGAACTATCTTAGCTAGATCTTCTGGATAACTTGCTGCGGCTTCCACATCAGTACCTGCTGCTTCACCTTACACTTTGTTGTGGAGACGGCTTCTTTCTTTAAGCCTCAATAGACCAACCTTTGCTAGCTTCCAACTTTTCTCCTGCAGCTTCCTCACCTCCCTCAGCCTTCATAGAATTGAAGAGAGTTAGGACCTCATTCTAGATTAGGCTTTAGCTTAAGGGAGTGTTGTGTCTAGTTTGATCTTCTCTCTAGATCACTCAAACTTTCTCCATATCAGCAATAAGGCTGTCTCACTTTCTTATAATTTGTGCATTCACTAGAGTAGCTATTTTAATTTTACTCAAGAACTTTTCCTTTGCATCACAACTTGGCTGACTGTTTGGTGCAAGAGGCCTAGCTTTTAGTCTGTGTTGGCTTTCAACATGCCTTCTCATAAGGCTTAATTATTTCTAGCTTTTGATTTAAATTAAGAGATATACAGACTCTTTCTCTTGAACACTTAGAGACCTTTGTAGGATTATTAGTTGGCCTAATTTAATATTTTTGTGTCTCAGGGAATAAGGAGGCCCAAGGAAAGGGGGAGAGATGGGGGAACAGCCCATCAATGGAGCAGTCAGGCCACGCCACATTTATTGATTAAGTTTGCTGTCTTACATGGACATAGTTCATGGCAAATAATGACAATAGTAACATCACGGATCAACATAACAAGTATAATAATAATGAAGAAGTTTAAAATACTATGAGAATTACTAAAATGTGACACAGAGACACAATGTAAGCAAATGCTGTTGGAAAATGATACCAGTTAACTTGCTCAATATAGGATTGCCACATACCTTCAACTTATAAAAAGCACAGTATCTGAAAAGCAGAATAAAGGAAAGCACAATAAAACATGGTATGCCTGTAGGTTGTATTAATGTCATTCATGTAAACTATTTTTTTTCCTGTTACTCCCACTGCCTAACTTTCACCAGGCTCTGTCTATGACTATTAGCCCCTGTGTGTATTGGATAAGTGCTAATGTTAATGTCTAGTCAGACTACAGAGATGAGAAAGCTTCTTATTCTTGAAACTTTTTCCAGACTTAGGGAACCACTTTTTGAGGGTCCAATATCCTGGCGGGTCTAGAGGGCCGAGCCCTTCTGTATCTTAGGGCTTAATTTATTATACTGTTTATATGTTAGCCTGTAGAGTTCTCTGTTGGCATCTGGCTTTGGACTCTACACAATAGATATTACACAGTTGGGATCTGAATTTAATGAATCCTCTGTGGCACTGACTAATGTTCAAAAGGATGTTTACCCAAGTGTAAGAACATGACACATGCACCATATTGCTCCTCTTATAAGTAGTGCTTTAAGATTGCATGACCTTACTCTAGAAACCTTATGGTCAACCCAACATTTGGTAGTTTATGGTATCTCTGGGAAGCCAGGGCAAGCTGTACTATAAACCACATTCAAATTGTCTTCAAACACCAAGTATTGAATACAAGCAGACCTGGGTAAAAAAATAAAGCACTGCTGTGATGTGGTAAGAACCTTAGGTTGAAATCAAGAGGTTTGGTTTGGGTCCTAACTTTGCTGTTAAACAGCTATATGAGCTTTGAAAAACATTTTAGCCAAATTATATTCTGAAAACCTCAGTTTTGTCATCTATAAAATTAGAAAGTAATAGGAAGTTATTTCTAAATTTCATTCATGCTAAACCATTTTGCTTTTTATTACTGACTTAATGATTAACCTGAAATCTGTGGCTTTTGGTTAGAAAAAGCAATAAGCACACATAAGTTATATAGAATTGGGGAAATGACATAGTTAAGGGATAACCTAATTCTATATATGTTACCTATATTGATAAAAGAGATATAGTACTATAAAATAATGATGTTTAAAAATTGTTTAACTTTGAAGTATAGGCAATGAGGTTGTCAGAAATTAACATATATGCTCTGTGTTCTCATTTATCCATTCATTTTTTTATAGTTTATTTTCAAATTGGATTCCATATAACACCCAGTGCTTCTCCCCACAAGTGCCCCCCACCATGACCATCACCCCCTTCCTATCCATTCATTTTTAAATTTATTGTATTTCTACCATGTAAATAGCTGGGCTAAATGAGCAGAGGGGGAGGAAATTGAGGACATTAACAAGAGCATTACTAAAATAATGGATCATGAAATCCAAGGTGCAAAAGCAGGAAAGTGATGAAGGAAGAGTATTAATGGATTGGGTGAAGGAGAGGCTCCATGAACTAGAGGTCCCAATGAGGTTAAAGAAAGGTCAGAGTAAATGTAATTAAACTAGAAAGTTGGAAGAAGAATAAGTTACGATCAGAAAGGAAGATGTGAGACTTCTGCTTCTGATCAAGATAGAGAATCAAGGACCAGATACACACTCCCCATCTGAAACAACTAGAAAACCAGACACAATTTAAGAAGCAAGAATTGTCAAGACCCTGGACATCAGACAACGAAGAACAGTATCACTGAGAGCTAGGAAACAAAGTGATCCCTATGAATACCCTCACTTCCTGCCTTGAGTTTCCAGGTTTAATGCAGGAGAGGTAACTCAGCAGTCTCTCTGAGTGTCCAATGAGACCAAGGCAGTTAGACTTCATGGGACAGAAGAGTAGAGAGAAGAAAACTGCACAGAAAGAGAACTCTGGAGATCTTCAGAGGATCTCCTTCATGTATTCCTCAATTATTGATAAGCACATGCATATGAGGAAACTTCCCTAGGATGGGGAAGAATTACCTGAATAATTAGAATGAAGAGGTACTCAGTGTCCACAAAGGGGGAACAGTGCCTTTTTTTTTTAACCAGGTAGACTAGCACACCTGAAATTCATAGAATATCAGGTAGAGATTCAGAAGGGTCTTGCCTTCATAATGGGGAATAGTAAGCCCTCAACCAACTAGACTCTGGTTTGACCTAACAAATCTTAAAAGGATCAGTCTGACAAAGTAATTGAACTGCATGCCAGGACAAAACTCATGAATAGTTGGGGACACAAAATATTAGGATACAAAATAATAGGAATACAAAAAATCTTTGTCATCCAATCAAAAATTACAAGGCATGCAAAGAAGCAGGAAAATTGACCCATAATTGAGGGGATTGGGGAGGAGGAGAAAGAGATCAATTGAAACTTAGCCAGAATTGACACAAGGGTTAGAATTAACAGAGATGGACATAAAAGCAGGTATAAAAAGTATTCAAAAAGAAAACATATTCCATACATTCAAAAGTTAAGTAGACACATGGAAACATAAAGAAAAATGCATGTTAAACTTCTCAGTGAAAACTACAATGGCTGAGGTGAAAAATACCAGGATGCAATTAACAGTAGATTAGATGCTACAGGAGAAAACCTAAGTGTACTGGAAAGCACAATAATAGAAACTATCCAAAAGGAAACACATGGAAATGATTTTTTAAAAAGAACAATCAGTGAACTGTGGAACAACTCAAGCAGCCTAGTATTCAGTAATTGTAATTAAAATAAGATTAAAAAGATGGAATGAAAAATCATTTTAGTAAAAATTCTGGAATAAAGTGGGAAGGATGGGAAGAAGATGTTTTTCAAATAGAAAATGGCTAAGAATTTTCCAGAAATAAGGAAATATAGAAACACTATCCTGAAACTAGAGAAGATCAAGAATGATAACAAACCTTAATAATAAGAGAAAGAATCAGTTACCCAAAAGGAAAAAGAATCCGTTTGTTAGCAGTCTCCTCATCGACTATCACAGAGACTAAGAGAACAGCATAAGAGCACCAATGTTCTCATAGAAAATCCTTGTGACCTAGAATTCCATGCCCAGCAAAATGATAATTTAAGAATGAAAATAAGGATATTTTCAGATGCACAAGAACATAGAGATTTCACTACTCATAACTTAACACTTTTTGCAAAAAGAAAAATGAACCCAATAGGGAGGGATTAAATGCAAAGAGATACTGTAAGTTAAAGAAACATTAAAACATTGTGGTAAATATAATTGAATTGTGAGTGCAAAAATAAGAATAAAAAGAATACTAACCTCATAAAACAAAATGGAGTGATTGGAGGGAGGCTTAAACAAGTTCAGATCCTTCTCTGACTTCAGAGCAGGATAGAAGTAGGGATTAACTTAGAGTTAGAAAAATATACATTTGGGGGGTGGGGGTAGCTCAATCGGTTAAGTGTCTGACTCTTGATCTTAGCTTAGGTTACGGTTTGTGAGTTTGAGCCCTCCATCAGGTTCTGTGCTGAAAATGCAGACCCTTCTTGGGATACTCTCTCTCCCTCTCTTTCTCTCAAAATAAAATAAATAAACATTAAAAAAAAAAAAAACAAGGCCAAACTATATGCTACCTACAGGAAATGTACTTTAAATATGAATATACAAATAAGACTTTTAAAAAAGTATACCATCCTAACTTTATTCCAAAAAACTTTTTGAGTGGCTACATTAATGCAATACAAAGTAGATTTCAGAGCAAAAAATATATGTATTACCAAGGTTAAAGATGGATATTTCACAATGATTGTCAGGAAGACCTAACAACTCTAAACTTTTAAGCATGTAATAACAGAACCTCAAAATACTGGAAACAAAAACTGATCAAACTTCAAGAAGAAATAGACAAATCAACAGTTACCTTTGGGGATTTTAATATCCAATAATTGATAGGATCAATAGAAAATCAGTAAGGATGTAGCAGACTTGAACACAACTCACCAACTTGACCTCATTAACATTTATAGAACACTATACCCAATAATAGCAGAATACATATCCTTTTCAAATGCTCATAAAATACTTACCAAAAGGGACCATTCTGTGGACCATAAAATAAGTCTCAATACATTGAAAGGGATTCTCTGGTACAATAGAATTAGAAATAAATAGCAGAAAGATCTCTCGAAGTTTTCCAAGTATTTGAGAACTAAATAATACACTTCTAAATAACCCATGGATCAAAATGGAAACCAAAAGGGAAATCAGTTGAATTGAATGAAAATAAAAATACAACATACCAAAATGTGTAGAATGTTGTTAACAAAAGTTGGATGTTTAATTTAATGTTGTGGCAGTCAGAGGAGTCAAAAATAGTGACCATGAGATCAAAGGGTGACCACGGTAGAGGACTGCTGAAGTAGAATGAAGGAAGAGGTCAGGGGAGACAAGGAGGTCAGAAAACCAAGAGGCCAAGGTGCTGGAGGGACAGCCCATAGAGAGATGATGTCACTCAAGATGATGGCAGAACTTGAGGTGGGGAGGGAAACTGTCAGCGTGAAGCCAAAGTAACCAACAAAGGAAGGATTTATGGTCCCAGCTCCTTGTTGTTGCAAAACACTTTGTCTCTCTGAGCCTCTGTTCCTTATGTATAAACAAGGGAGTTATAAATTCTCCATCTCTGTTTAGTTTTGTATTTTAAATGCCTTAATATATGTTTTCTACACAAGCCTCTCCAGATATTCTTTTGGGAATGGCTAGGCATTAAATGATACATGAACATATAATCCCTTAGGTCCCATTGAAACCCTGACATTCCCTGATTTATGCCTATAAACAACATCATCTCTAAAATGGCACTTGAAGCTACGCAGCAGTATACTCTAGTTACTATGGATAGTCCAGAGAGGATTAAATTGTACAGACAGTAATTGACTGTATGTGGACTCTCTAAAGAGGAATTCTTCTGAATCTTCACAGCATCAAGAGAAAATAAAGTGAGGGTTGCTGGAAGGAAGGTGGGCAGGAGATGGGCTAGATGGATGATGGGTATTAGGGAAGACACTTGTGATGAGCACTGGGTATTGTTATGTAAGTGATGAATCACTGAATTGTACTCCTGAAGCCAATACTGCACTGTATGCTAACTAACTAGAATTTAAATTAAAAAAAATAAAAGAGACTGGCCTCCATTGTCACAGTTAGAGTTAAGCCTGAGAAAGAGTCTTCTTTCTTGTACCCAGAATGGCGAGGCCAGGAAACAGGTCCACTGGATGGAAAACCCAATTTGGAGCACCACACAATTGAGTATTCAAGCAGCTGTAGCTCTGACCCCTTCCCCTGCCTCCCTAACCCTATCCCAGGCACCATGATTACGTGGCTTCCTGATGGAAGGGTTTGATCTCATATAGCAATTTCCTCAAGAGAAGACAGGGACAGAACCCATTGTTCCTTGCCATGTGTCTTCTGAGGATCTACAACAATTTTGAAGTCTACAGAGCACACTCCTCCTGGATTTCCTATCCTTGAAATTTGCAGCTTTGTTCAATAATTTAAATATAGTTAGCTCTCTTTCAGTATTGTCTCAAAACCGTTGGCCATATGCTAAAACACAATAAAAAATAAATTCTACAAACCATCATCTGCACTTGGAGTGAGGAGTGGCAATGCGTGAGGTTGGGTAGACAGTGCCATGTTGTTGAAATAGTCCCAGTAGAGGATTCACTCACAGATATGGAAGAGCAGAATCTTAGATTTAGAAGAATCCTAAGGATTATCATTTTGTAGATAAAGAATCTAAAGCACATAAAGGTGAAACAACTCATCCTGAATTCATATAACAAGTAGAACCAGGACTAGTTTTAGATCTCCTGACTTGCAGTCCACTGAGGCATAAAGGAAACGCATAGTCTATGAGAGTGTGGAATAATGCTAATTTAATAAACCCGTGCACTTAGAAGGACACATCTCATTTATAGGGGTGCCAAGTGCATTGATGATGTGGTGAGGAGGTGGTTAAATTGAATCTTGGAAATAGTTTTTAGTTAGCTAGGAAAACCTTCTACAAGAGAATGAAGGATGAGGGAGGAAGAAAGCCAATGTGAGGAATAGACTCCCTGCATGCTGTGAAACATTCGAGAAAGGATGTACAAATGGTTGTGTTTGAGCCAAGCTTCTCTTAGATGGAAAAAGCATGCTAATTACAGGAGAAAATGTATATTCATTTTATTAAATGACATAAATTTTAAGGAAATGACCATGGTTGAAAACTGGGTGTGTGTGTGTGTGTGTGTGTGTGTGTGTGTGTGTGTGTGTGTGTTTAAACCTAGTTCATAATTGTTTAGGACGACTCCTGGAGGAGATGAACCTGTGAATTTAGCATGGGAGAAGGTTGGTTGGCAAATTGAATGAATAGAAAAGGTATTTCTCATGCATCCAGCATGGCCAGAGCAAAGGTTCAGAAGCAGGAACAGAAGAGCTTAAAGAAATAAATGGTGAGGGGTGCCTGGGTGGCTCAGTCAGTTAAGCATCCAGCTTCAGCTCAGGTCATGATCTCCCAGTTTGTGGGTTCAAGCCTTGTATCGTGCTCTTGCTGACAGCTAGCTCAGAGCCTGGAGCCTGCTTCAGATTCTGTATTTTCCTCTCTTTCTGACCCTCTCCTGCTCACGCTGTCTCTGTCTCTCCAAAATAAAAATAAAAATGGGATGCCTGGGTGGCTCAGCCGGTTAAGCATCCAGCTTCGGCTCAGGTCATGATCCGACGGTTTGTGGGTTTGAGCCCCGCGTCAGGCTCTGTGCTGACAGCTCAGAGCCTGGAGCCTGCTTCAGATTCTGTGTCTCCCTCTCTCTCTGACCCTCCCCTGCTCGCACTGTCCCTCTCTGTCTCTCAAAAATAAATTTTAAAAAAGCATTAAAAAAAATTTTTTTAATAAAATAAAAATAAGTAAAAAAGAAACCAACATTTAAAAAAAAGAAAAAAGTGGTGAAAAGGCTCTGATGGCTGGAACTGAAAGCCCACATGCTAGGACAAGTCAGATGAGTGCAGGCTGGGAAGAGGGTGGGGAGTTAATGCTTACAGTGCAGGAGAGTCTCTGAGGCTGACCTCTGCAGGGGCTGCATTCACACGGGCAGGTGAGGATGACAGGCAGCAGGACTGAATGTCCTTGTGGAAGAACACGGAGAAACCAGAGTAAAGAAGAGCCAGGTACAAATACTAGACAGACATTTTAGGGTTAAAGTGAAGTTAATTGATATTCATCACTGCTTAAAGGGTTTAAAAATTCAAGACTAGCCCTCTAGAGGCTAATTATCCCATCACCCACACTTGTCCTGCACTTTTTGTAGCTCCTACCAGGAGACTAAGTGGGTCTTTTAACAAGTAGGAAAGCATCAGAGACTCTCCCCAGGAATGTAAATTAAAAAAAAAAAGTACATGATTGTACAAATAGGCAGGTAGGGGGATATTTCTTTTATTTTTATTTATTTCTATTGTTTATTCATTTTGGAGAAAGAGAGACAGAGAGGGAGCAGGGGATGGGCAGAGAGAGAGGAGACAGAGAACCCCAAGCAGGCTCTGCACTGTCAGCACAGAGCCTGATGAGAGGCTCAAACTCATGAGCTGTGAGATCATGACCTGAGCCAAAACCAAAAGTCAGACACTCAACCAGCTGAGCTACCCAGGTGCCACCTTTTTTTTTCAATGTTTATTTATTTATTTAGGGGTGGGGAGGGTCAAAGAGAGGCAGAGAGAGAGAGAATCCCAAGCAGACTCCCTGCTGTCAGTGCAGAGCCCAGCATGGGATTCAATCCCAGGAACTGTGAGATCATGACCTGAGCCGAAATCTAGAGTCAGGTGCCTAAAACTGAGCTACCCAGGCACTAGGGGATATTTAATGGAAAGATTTTTTAAGACTATAAAACTGTAAACATCCTTGTAGATATTAAGCTTGTGAACATTAAAACATATAAAATGAAAATTTGAGAAAATGTTTATTAAACACAAATATTCTCACAAAACCTTAGTAATTGTCAAGTACTCTAGGTTGTCCCACATTTACTTCTTATGCTGATTTATAGCTTATTTCATTTCTTTTAGATGAGACTTTCCAGGCCCAGCTTGTACCAGCAGTCTCTGAGCTTTCTAAGAAGGCTGCAGCCTGCCCTGTGTGAATACCTGTCCCTTCAGTCTGTTCCAATCTGTTCTGGTCACTTGAGTCTTAGAGCAGCCGTGTCGTAGGCATTGCTGTCAGCTGAGCTCTCATAATTGGTTCTGTGGCATTCTCTCACTCTGTGTTCTTTTGTCAAAGATGTGGTCCTCCGATCCAACCTGCTTTTGAATTTACTTTTCTCTCCCAATCAGATTAGAAAATCATGGAGATTAAAACACATTTCCAAAACTCTCCTTTCTACCTTCATAAAACCCTCTCATCTATATCAGTTAGGATTAGAAGGCTTAGCTACATACAAAAGCTCCAAATGACACTGGCTTAAATAAGATAGAAGTGTGTTTTTCTTTCACATAGCAGAGCCCTGAGGATAAGCAGTCTAGGACCGGTGGAGAAGACCCACCGCATCATCAGTGCCCAGGCTCCTTCTAGCTTATTCCT
>NC_043704.1:69632740-69636856 GCF_006229205.1 Suricata suricatta
CAAATATCCAAGGCAAAGATATTCTATAATGGGTACGAATAGCACTCTGCTAGAAAAGTAGGGAGGAAATTATTTGAAACTAGTTGTGGATGGGTTCATGGATGGGGCTGCATCTGAGCTGGGTGTGAAGTGGGAAAGAATTTCTAGAAGGTAAAAGGGGTCTGGCTTGGGAGAGGGAGCTAGAACCTGCTCTGGACAGAAAACACCACACATATGAATCGGGGAGTTGAGAAAATGTTGGGTATGTTTGGGAATCAACAAGTGTCACTGTGACATGGAGCAGAGGATCAGTCTTGGTAGCAGATGAATTGGAAAGATTGAGGAAATGGATGTGAAAAACCTTAAATTATATGCTCAGGGACTCGGACCTGGTTCTCCAGGCAATAGAGGAATAGGTGAAGAAGAAAGTCGAACGTGTTCACGGTTTATGACCTCTCTTTCCTCAGAAAGCCATTAGAAAGACTACTTACTGTGAGTAAGAAGTTTGTTAGCTTATGAAGAACGTAAAGGTTTAGAAGGTAATATGATGAGGGCTCAGAAAAGGAATGAACAAGGGGTTGTGAGCAATCTAAGTCCCCACTGCAGTGATGGAAGTAAATTCGTCTTGAGGTTTTCTGACAGCAAGAACAAAAAGGCAAATGTGTTAGGTTAAGTAACATTTTTGACAAGTACAAGTATACCATGGTGTGTTTTTCTTAAATGGCATGGATTGACATTGCAAAATGTGCCTTCTCTCACTTGCCTACTTTCAGACCGTGGGATGATTTTGAGTGACCTTGATATAGGAACCAGGGAATGACATTGAGTGACATGAGACAGACAGAGAGGAGCGGTATTTGTTACTCTCAGTTCTAAGTAGTCAAGGAGAAGTGGTCACTGGGTAGTAGCTTGTGGACAGAGGTATAAGATGTGTATACACTGTGGATAAGCTGGCTGACATTTGGGATAAGTTCTTTAAGCAAGCTGGATACTCCAGGACACAGTGACACTAAAAGAAGAGAACAGAATTTTCATGAGGAAACTTTTAGCAAGAGACATTTTAAAATGGGAACTGAGTTATTGTCATCTAGAGCAGGAAAGAGACAAACTTCTCCCTCATTTATTTCAGAAGAGTATTACAATATCAAAATGGCAATGATAAACATGGAAATTTAAATATAATGTCTTTCCAAATGGCAGCTCTACAGCAGAGGAAATCTTGGGTCCCCAGGAGGCCACAGAGCTCAGTGGCTATAGCCACTCACCAACCACACTTGCACTCAGTCCTTGGCATTGGCCCCAATGACTCAGGGAAGGGCAAGCTGTGACTCAGAACACAAAGGTAGAGCCTAAGGATTCCTTTATATGTAGTTCGTTTATGTACCCAATGCTCTCATTAATAAATTCATAAATAGGTCCAGAGAGATTCACTGGCTTCCTCAAGTTCACCAGCCATTTAGCAGAAGAACCAATGGCCACCCAGACTCTTTAACTCTTGGCCTAGGGCTCCACCACCATGTCTACCATGCTGTCACATGGTGTCATGAGGGCTAGTGGAGTCCACTATGAGAGTGCCACACTCTGTGCCAGGCCTAATGCTGAACTTGTCGCTCCCAGAGAAGGGGTATGGGCGGGGGTGATCTGTAGCTGGCAGATAAAGAGATGCTGAGGGAGGCAGTCAGATGGGGCTTTCAGGATATCCTCAAATGGTTTTAGAGGGTTTTAGGGGAAAAAATCTACTTACCACCATGTTTCAGGGATATTAAAATGCTGTATGAACTGTCCTTCTGCATTTAGGCTGGGATTTCTGGGGACTGATAGATTTCCTTTCTAAAGTACATCGATCCTCTGAGGGAAAAGGGCCTACAAAGTTTCAAATCCTTTCCCAACTGGGAGGCAAGAGACTGGAAGCTTTAAAGCACTCAATGTTGTTCCATTAGAAATGATGAGCATGACAATAGTTGTGTGAATAACTTTTCCACCAGCTCATCGCCTACCTCATTGAGGCCCAAGACTAGATGACACCCTGCGCTCCTCCAGCAGATGGGTGCTTCAGGGCTTAGTGCAAAGCAAAACTGGAGGAGAATGTAAACACTTTGCCTAGAGGGTTAATGAGGTGCTGAATAAAGAACTGGGTGTGGCCACTGTTTTTTTTTAATAGTTTATTGTCAAATTGGTTTCCATACAACACCCAGTGCTCTTCCCCACAAGTGCCCTCCTCCATTACCACCACCTCCCTTCCCTCTCCCCTTCCCCCTCAACCCTCAGTTCGTTTTCAGTATTCAATAGTCTCTCAGGTTCTGCGTCCCTCTCTCTTCCCAACTCTCTTTCCCCCTTCCCCTCCCCGTGGTCCTCCATTAGGTTTCTCCTGTTCTCCTGTTAGACCTATGAGTGCAAACCTATGGTATCTGTCCTTCTCTGCCTGACTTATTTCACTTAGCATGACACCCTCGAGGTCCATCCACTTTGCTAGAAATGGCCATATTTCATTCTTTCTCATTGCCATGTAGTATTCCATTGTTATATATACTACATCTTCTTGATCCATTCATCAGGTGATGGACATTTAGGCTCTTTCCATGATTTGGCTATTGTTGACGGGGCTGCTATGAACATTGGGGTTCATGTGCCGCTATGCATCAGCACTTCTGTATCCCCTGGGTAAATCCCTAGCAGTGCTATTGCTGGGTCACAGGGGAGTTCTGATAGTTTTTTGAGGAACCTCCACACTGTTTTCCAGAGCAGCTGCACCCGTTTACCACATCCTTGCCAGCATCTGTAATCTCTTGATTTGTTCATTTTAGCCACTCTGACTGGCCACTGGTTTTTATAAGACCTGAGAGAAAAAAAAGCAAAACAACGCTTAGGTTTTCCCTGATTCTTTTAGAAAGAATTAAGAGAGGAAAAACAAGCAAGGAATCTGAGTTGTATATCTTCAATGCTTTTGGCTGTGAGTTATTTTAAATGTAAATGAAATAAGAGAAGTGCCTGGATGATTCAGTTGGTAGATGAGACTCTTGATCTTGGGGTTGTGAGTTCAGGCCCCACGTTGGATGTGGTGCTTACTTTTAAAAAATGAGATAAGGAATGAGCTATGCAAAGAAGTATTTTTTATTCTTAGTCACCTGTTCAGGCTCTTCTAGAAGAAGAATAGGCCTAGGGAGCCTGGGCTCAGGGGTATACATAAAGTAGTTTATGGGACAATACCGATTTTTAAAGAATTTGTCCTGTGGCCAGACCATGTGTCCTGGTTTTTTGTTAGGAGTTTTCTAGATGTACTATGGTAATGTGGTTCCTATCCGGGTATAGTGAGTGGCTACTTGAATAGCCAGCTGTACACTGTGCTGTTGAAAATCTTTAAGTCACACTTACATACTTTGAGTGGAAATAGACCTTGATGGTCTTTTAGTCCATGTTATCTTTTGTTTGTTTTGTTTTGTTCTAGAGATGGAGGAAGTCGCTTATCCAAGCCACATAGCTACTAAGTGACAGAGCTAGGAGCCTATCCAGGGCCCCTCATTGTTAGTCAGAAACTCTACACTGTATCTGTCTGTCCTGGTGCCACAAATGTCAACTTTTTGGCAGGTCAAGGATACTCAGAAGACACCATTTAACAAAATGCCATCTTTTATGATGTATGAGTCTATGTCCATCACAAGTAACAATGAGAGGGTCACAAGCCTGTTCCCTAATTGTATGCCAGTCAAACCCCACATATGTCATAGTTGGACTTTGTATTACTGTGGGTGATTGCTCCTCTTTCACAAGTTTTGGAGCAATTTCTTAAAAACTGGAAAATGATTGGTTAGTTCCTAGTCATAGCTCATCCTCCAACGGAATGGATCTCATGTCCTATGTCCTGGTGCCAGGAAATGTAGCTTTTGGTGTCACAAGTGTTTTTGTTGTCAAAATCCATGGAGGTCTTGGTGTCTGTGTGTTCTGTTTTAGAAAACCCTTATGATTCTTGGAACTTCATTACACACGTTTGTGTTTTAAATTTTAAAGCAGCCTTGCCAGCCCTCATTGAATTCATTTAGTTGCAGGTAAGAGCACTCTGCAGATAGCTCAAGGAAGAGAACTTAGGAGAGGGAATCACATAGGAATCAAATACAAGTGGCCACAGTAGATCTGGACCTC
>NC_043704.1:69636956-69639664 GCF_006229205.1 Suricata suricatta
CAAAGGGTGGAGTGGCAGAGAATTTGTGGACGTGTTTTTGAAATACCACTAAGTTCTTTCAATAAATAATTTTCTCTGCAAATGAGTTTCCATAAAAAGATCATGTTTTTCCCCCAGTTATTTGATGAGAAGCTGTTCTCATTCAGAAATCATTAGTGGGAGGGAAATTAATCTTCGAGCATATTTTCTCAGGGGAGTATTAAGAAAACCTCAGTTGCACACAGAAAAGTAAAACAAGAGAAAGCTGTAGGAAAAAAAGAGCACCAAGGGGCAAAAACAGAAGCAGATGCGTTAGATTCTGACTTCTATGGACAGTCATCTCTCAATTCCGGGAACACCGCATGAACAGACGCTGAGTAAAGAGCATGTAGAGTCTGGAGTTTAGAGACACGGAGTCTCTAGGGGCTCTCGTCACAGGTGCAGAGCGCCACCCACATACAGGAACAGCCCCTGTGCAAATACAGAGAAGCTCATGCTGATACCCTGACAGAGGGACCTGTAACCTGTAACGTACACTGGGAGTGCTTCAGGATACCCCCTCCCCACCACCACCCGCACACCGCACTCCCCCTTTCCCATCCATGCTCTGTTTTTCTCTTTAGCGCTTACCACTGTCTTCCTAAGGTTCTGCTTACTTGGCCTGTTTCTCTTGTGTACCGCCTGCGCACCCCGCAAGAATGCAGACTCCACGAGGGTATAAGTGTTTGTGGCGCTAGTGCTGAACCCCAGCCCCTAAAGGAGTACTTGGCGCATAGTAACTACTCAACAGATATTTGTTGAATGAGTAAATCAGGTAATTAATCAGTACCTAAGGAAATGGAGCTTGACCATAAAGGAGAGGGAGACTGGCAGGTGAGGACCAGAGGGAGGATGCTCCAGGCAGACATTACAGCTGACCAAAGACACTTGGATGTTCATGTCCTGGCCATCTGTGGCTACAACTGTGGGCTATAGGTTGCGGTGGTAAAAGGTAAGATTGAGAGGCAGGTGGCAGAGGATGCTAGTAAAAAGGTTGAGATTTTATGATATACAAAGGGGATCCACTTAAGTTTTAAGGTGATGTCTGTGTGTTTCCTTATGTTCCGGCTGTATTTAACAACACATAACACTAGGAAGGCCCCTACAATTCCTACGTTACATGACATTTGATTTGTTGCACATTGGCCAAAAATCCGGACTCTTTTACCATAGCAAGCAACATTGCATTCTTCATTTTCTCTTTCTGGCATAGGAAGGGTAAAACTCTCTAAATGTTGACATCTTTTATGTTCTCCCTCCTTTGCCAGTGAGCCCAAGGTCAACCTTCAGCCCAAGGAGATTTGGTGGCATCTGCAGCACCTGTGACACAGTGGCTTTATGCCTAGGGAACAAATGAATCACATAGTTCTTACTATAATTTTCAATTTCCCTAATGTGTAGGGTGTCTTTGTTTTCTCAAACTTCATTTGCTGAGATAAAAAGAAACCCATGTGGCAGCTGCTCGCAGCACCTGTGTTGAAGTGTGGGAACTCACATGGAGACACGGGGCTGTTCTGGAAGCCCAGCAGGTGAGAGACCTCTGCTTCCTGCCCTTTGCCAGAAGGCAAGCAGAGCCAGGACTGGGTTCCCAGTGTCTGCTGCCCAGGAGATTGCATTGTATCCTGGCTATGAATCTAAAGGCAGAGGTACTCAATACATATTTGTTGTATGAATGAAAGAATGAAGACTTGAGGTCAGTCTTATAGGAGAAGAATTTCTATCATTATGTCTACCTTAGATTACGTAAGTGGTCTCTCACTTTCAGAAACCAGATTGGTTTGAAATTGACCACAAGGGGTCATATATAACCCAGAGGGGGTGACATAAACACTGGGAGAGGAGTAGTTTTGTACCTGGGGCGAAAGGTGACTGTCTCTCATTCAGAATTCAATGTATTACAGTAGCTGAAAACCCAGGAAAGTGGGGAGGAGGGCATATGGGGGCTCAGGGTGGGCTCCCATGTCATGGTGATGAGGGTGGTGTGATTTCCCTCCACCAAAGTTTTCAGCTCAAGCAGGAGATCCCCCCTCCTTTTTTATTTCCAGCCTGAAATATACCAAATACATCTCAAAGTTGGCACTACTAACCATCTCTATAATTAAGAGCTCATTCTTGTCCGTAAGTGTTAAAATTTAGAGCCTAGGAAGGAGCCTTCCCATGAGCACAGGCCCCAAGTTTTCTCTAACTCGCCCAAGTGCCGCCCAAATTTCTGCCTTTTCCTAAAGATGGAAAAGACATCTGCTGTCCACCTACGTGTTACCACCAGGGGCTCCTAGCCAGGATGGTGTGTGCTCCAGGGCCGTCAGCTTTCTTTAGCAAGTCCTCTCTCCACTCCCTTTTTATTCCATCTGGTCAAGTGGGCCCTTCCTAGATGCTGAACTCCCAGTCACAAGCAAAGGGACACAGGGAAGAAAGAAGTATCACATTTTAATGATATCTAAATAGGTGTTTCCGCTTCTTCACTGAAATTGTATGGATGGCTGCTTGTGACGCACATATGGCATAGTTGATTTACATTTAAAGGAGAATAAAATTCTCATCTCTCCTTAGTCCATGGAGGGTCTGTGATCTTGACTTTGCATTCTGCCATAGCTGTTAAATCTTATTCTGGCCCAGTCATTCCAATTGGACCCACAGTTTAATACTCTTCCATAATATTTTAGCCCCAGCTCCTGCAGCTATCAGAGAGG
>NC_043704.1:69639764-69646638 GCF_006229205.1 Suricata suricatta
ATTGGATTTGTGAGACTTGGGGACCTGCCTTTGCGATTTACTGCTCTGTGACCCTGGGCAAGATGGCTCACCTCTCTGAGCCTCCGTTGCCTCATCTATAAATGAAGATCATAATGTTAAATTACAGAATCCATGAGGATCAGACTGATGTCCGTGAGAGAGTTTTGTAAAGGTCATAAAATGTGCACTGTTCTTTTACTCTGCTTGAAATTGGGAAATTACTCAGGTACCCACTGGCATCTCTTTGGGCTAGGAGACAGTGACTGTGGGTATTTGCTTTCTGAGTCAAAGCATTTAGAATGTGCTTCTTCTGAACGTGCATTTGAATTCCGCACCCCCTGCCCCACCCCGGACTGCCAGCACCTGGCTGGCCCTGTTGCTGAGACAGGTCCTCCTCCCAGGTGCTCAGCAGCACACCCCTGAACTTCACCGATGCCCTCTACCCAATTTCTGTCCTGGCAGACTTGCTGCATGTGCTCCGGTTACGTAACAATATTCAGGATGACTGGTGTTCTCTGGGCAACCATGGGGGCGTCTGGCTTCCTTGCAGGGATTAGTTTGCCAAGTTTCTAGATGTGAGTGGATGCCTCAGCTTGCACCCCGTCACCCCAGTGTGAACGCTGAATGTGGCAGATAGTTCCAAGAAATCCCTCCCAGTCTGATGTAGTCTGTGATTTCTTTAGGAGGCCTAGTGTGGAAAAAGAAGAGAAGTTCATATCCATGGCTCTACGAAGGGAAATTGTGACCTAAATCATACCCTAAACCCAAACTGCCAGTTTCCCACAATTATTGTTAAGTTATTAAGGATGCTTTAGAAATGGATTTCTATCCCCTGGGCACATGATATCAGTACAGAAAATACTCCTTGGGTATGCGCTGAGTTATGATTCCCGGGTAAACAATAGGTAGCATTTATTGAGCATGTGACGTATGCCAGGGACCTGTGTGAACTCATGGAATCCTTGCAATGACTCTGTATGGTAGGAATTCATGTTTTCCCTATTTTATAGTTAAGGAAGATTAGGCAAAGATAGGCTGATTAACTTACTTAAGATTAAAAGGTAATGATGGAGACAAGTGCAAACCTAGCAGTCTGACTCCAACCCCAATAACCCACAACATGGAAAATGGTGACCCACATCTGAATAACTGAGGTTGATAACTTTGTGCACTTTTGTGAAATCCTGCCTGGTCTTTGGCCAGATTTTCCCTGGAGCTCAACTTGTCATTACTGCCTGACCTGCACAGAGGACAATTCACAAGAAAGCCTGAGGGCAGCCCACAACTTCCCATCTCTCTATTCCTGGAGAGTGACCCTAATCCCAGCTTCTCCCAGCCACCTCTCACAGGCCTTGGGTTTTCCGAGCTGGTACCCTAGTTCTTTTCCCCTCCCCCAAGTTATGGTGTGTATTACAGCAAACTGCCTTCCTGTCCAGGTACAGTCAGAACATCAGTAAGGACAGCCTCGGGGAAGCCCAGAGGAACCAGGAGATGCCCCAGTTCCCATCAGGACCATTATCTCCAGACTAGGGGTCAGTGTTGCAGAGGCCTGTGCTCTTGGGCAGGCTGTGCAGCCTCTCAGCCCTGTCTGCTAACAGCTTGTGCCCAGTCTAGATGGTCCCTGAAGCCTGGGCAGTGAATACAGAGATGAGGAGCAGACAGAATTCACAATCTGTTTGCATTTCCTCCCTCTCTTGCTGGAGAGCTCTGACCCTCTAACCAGCATTTGATAAGTTCTCATTGGATGAACAAATGAATAAACATTAAGTAAAGCAAATCTGAGACCCTATATCTTCCACCCCTGGTGTAATTAAGCCCAAGGCAAATCTAGTTCCTCTTCCGGGTAGATGGTGTTTGTCTGCCAGATGGAACTCTGTCCTTGTTCCTACCTTGTTCTCCATGTTTGTCTCTCACTTGCATGAACACATTGAAACATAAATTTCAGGTTTGCAGATGATTCACGCTGATAGATGAGAGAGTCAAGAACACTACTGTTTCGTTGGAAATTTGAAGTTAACAGAGATAAATAGAAAGTTCTCTGAGTTAAAGCCTCATGTAGAAAAAGGGAAGAAGCTAGCCTGAGAAGACCCTGTGGGTCAGATTGGGTCTTCAGTAGGTGACATGCTCACTAGATGCCAATGGCTTAACTTAATTAAAAGGCACTCAGACCATATCGATGGAAGTACAGTGTCAAGACCTAGAGTGAGTGCTTGGCTTAGCCTGTGCTGAGCACACTAAGTCTAAAGGTTTGGGTTCAGTTCCAGGTGTCCTTATCAGGAGGGACAGTGACATACTGACATTCATCTAGAAGCATGATGAAAATATTGGAAACTACATATTTGAGATCCATTTGAAAGAATGTATGGAAAAGAGAGACTTAAGGAATTATCGATCTGGTCTTCACATATGTGGAACTCCATAGAAGAAAGGAAGATTTCTTCTGTATTACCCAAGAGGGCAACTAAGAACCATGGATGGAAATGACAAAAACAAAGAAAACGTTCTGAAAATTGCAGCTCTCCACCATGAGGGAACAGTGTCCTAACACAAAGGGCTAGATGTTTTTCAAAGGGTCCTGCCTTGAATGGAGTTTGGGGTGAAGCTCATGGGGGTCCTGGGTTTGTGTGATCACTAGTCTTAGCTGCCTTTCCCAGCCTCGTGTCCTCTGTAGCCTTGTCAAACGTGAATCTGAAAATCCTCTTCCCACACAGACACCAATTCATATATCAATACGTGAGGTACAGGCATGGACCTAGAGCCTTATGACATTCTCAAGTGGTAGCGATCATTAGTTTAGCAAGATCTAGTGAGAAGTGTTCTGAATCCAGAATTTGAAAACCCGAGTCTAGTCTTAGCTCTGCTCCCAACTATCTTGGGGGTCCTCAGTTTTTCCACTTATGAGTTAAAAGTATTGGATCATCTCTGGCTTAACTCATTGACTTACCCATTAACACACTCATTCATTCAACTGTTTATTGAGTATTTACCATCTTTCAGACACTATCTATCTTCTTAGGTAAGTCCTTCTTCTTTGGGGATTGGTTTTCCTCTTCTGTAAAATAGGGGCATTGGATTGGATGAACCTGTTCACCTCAGCTAGGCTGTGAGTCTGTCTCAGTTCACATTCCATAGCTTTGGCTAAAAGATGGTCACATAGGGCCTGCATGAAATCTTTGCTCAAGAAAAAACCTTATGTGGTTTAGGCATTCCTCATATCTGTCTACCTATTGGGGCCCCTGGGTGGCTCAGGCTGTTAAGTGTCAGACTTCAGCTCAGGTCATGATCTCACGGTTCGGTTCATGAGTTCAAGCCCCACATCAGTCTTTGTGCTGACGGCTCTGAGCCTGGAGCCTGCTTCAGATTCCGTCTGTCTGTCTGTCTGTCTGTCTGTCTCTCTCTCTCTCTCTCTCTCTCTCTCTGTCCCTCCTCTGCTCACACTGTCTTTCTCTCTCAAAAATAAGCATTAAAGAAAAATTTTTTTTAAAAATCTGTCTACCTATTAGCTCATTTTTTAAAAAGGGAATGTGGAGATTAATTTTAATTTGTATCTATCAAGGACATATCACGTTAAGAGAAACAAAAACAAATAAAGAGAATAAAAGAGAAAATTGAGATACCAAGGTACTAATCATAATTATTGCCACTCACTGAATGCTTATTGGAGCAAATTTCTGAGACTTTTGAAGTCTGAAAGTGCCCTCATGTTGACTGCCTGGACACACAATAAGGTCGGTAATAATTCCCACTCAGATTTTTGAAGGAATTGCTCCAATTTCAACGTTCTAAGGTTGTTGTTGAAAACCGCTGTCATTACGATTCTTGATTTGTTGGATTTTACCTGACTATTTTCCCTCCCCTCTCTCTCTGAAAGCTTTTAGAATGTCCTTCTCATTGCCAGTTTGTCCTGACGCAGTGCTTTAGAGTAGGTCTTTCTGAAATTAATCACAGCAGGCACTTGGAACATTGTATCAGTTTGGCACTTTGTGGCCTTCAGTCTTGGGAATTTTTCTTTACAATTCATTCCTTTTCATTCTGTCTCTTTCACACTTGTTAGATTGATTCTTTAATTTTCTTATATTTTCTCTCTTACTTTCCTCTCTCACTGGTCTTGTTCTACTCTCTGGGAGAGAGCGAGACGGAGAGACAGAGAGACAGAGACAGAGAGACAGACAGAGCAGGGGAGTGTCAGAGAGAGAGAGGGAGACACAGAATCCGAAGTGGAATCCAGGCTCTGAGTTGTCAGCACAGAGCCTGACACAGGGCTCTAATCCATGAACCTTGAGATCATGACCTGTGCCGAAGTCGGACGCTTAACCGACTGAGCCACTCAGGTGACCCTCAACCATATTTTTAATTTTTAAAAAAATTTTTAATGTTTATTTTTGAGAGAGAGAGAGCTCAGGGGAGGGGCAGAGAGAGAGGGAGACACAGAATCCAAAGCAGGCTCCGGGCTCTGAGCTGTCAGCAAAGAGCCCACCATGGGGCTCAAACCCACGAACTGTAGGATCATGACCTGAGCTGAAGTCAGACGCTTAACCTAGTGAGCCACCAGGGCACCGTCATATTTTTAATTTCTGAGAACTCTTTCTATTCTGTAATCCACCCCCCACCCCACCTTTCTTTAGCAGCTTATTCTTTTCTTTATGGACACAATACCTTTCTTACCTCTCTGAGGATTATAGTAGTGTTGAAGATTTATTGTCCTGCCTGCATCTTGTTTCCCCTGAACACCTGATCCGTTTTGTTTGTTCAGTTTGGTTTCTATGAGAGAGGCTTTTCTGCAAAGTCTGATGATCTTTGGCTGAATTATATTCATATTTATGAATGAGGCACCAAAAAACCTGAGTGGATATTCTGTTTAATGGATGAGTGTATTTACTGGAAGGGTTCACTCTGCAGTGATCCAGCAAGGCACTGGAGATTTTGGGGGAGGGCTCTCTAAATATCAGTGTTTGAGTATCGGTACATCATTTTGGTTTCTCCAATGAAAGATCCTCAAATCTGCCTAAAATGTTTATATTTGGCTGCCAGTATCCTAGGAGCCAACATGATCAAGGATGGTGGCCATCTCCCTCTTCTATATGTGGACCTTCAGTGAATTTCAATTTTTCAGGAAGGTGCACATCACATAAAAGAGGGACCTGGGGGTCTACTTACTTCCTTTACAGACTTTCAACCCGTCTTCCCTTTTTCAGCCCCTCCCACACCCCTCCCCTCAGTACAGCCCGGTGCTTCCACTTCCTAAGCCTTTCCGAGGGTTGTGCAGGGCTAACAGCAGGAACTAGCATCTCATTCTCTCCATTCTACTGAGTCAGAATCCACTCTTGCAGCTACTTTCTGTTACTCAAAAAAATGTTGACTTCTCTGGTCTACTATTACTTCTCATTCTCTTTATTCCTGTTGGTTTATCTCTGCCCTCTTGTGTCCTTTTTATCAGACTTAGAAATTAATGATGATATAACCAGATTGAAGGGTAAGATAATTTTTTCAGAAGGAGGTTCAGAACAAATAAACTGTGGGATCTAGAAGACACTGACAGGAAGAAGTGGTCAGCCAGTGCGAGAGGCCACGCATGCACTGTGACAAGGCTCCACACCGCAGGTACGCGGTTATGTACCAGGCAATAGCTTGAGGACTTCATTCACCCTGGCATACAGTGACTATTTGCTAATCACCTACTGTGTGCCAGGTGTCACTCTAAACTTGGAAGATGTGACTGTGAACAAGGCAGAGAAGGCTTCTGCTCTTCTGGATCTTACATTTGGATGTGCAGTATGGCCACAAATAAACAAGGCGACCTGTTCATGATAAGTGCTCAAGAAAATAAACAGTGTGTGTTAATGAATGACTCTAGGAACTGCTGCAATGGAAGGACCCCTGAAATCCAGTTTCCTCGTCCTAAGAATGAGGAAGTTCAGGTACTGAAGTTCAGGGGAAGGGATTTTCCAGTGTCACACACAGAACCTGCATCAGTACTGAGGAGGCCTCCTGAGTCCCGCTCCTGCATTCTTTGTACTATTCAATTTTTTTTTTTTTTTTAATGATCAAGTGGGACTCATTCCTGGGTTACAGGGCTGGTTCAATATTCGCAAATCAATCAGTGTGACCCATCACATTAACAAAAGAAAAGATAAAAACCATATGATCCTGTCGATAGAAGCAGAAAAAGTATTTGACAAAAGACAGCACCCTTTCTTAATAAAAACCCTTGAGAAAGTCAGAATAGAAGGAAGTTACTTAAACATTATAAAAGCACTTTATGAAAAGCCCACAGTTAATATCATCCTCAATGGGGAAAAATTGAGAGCTTTCCCCCTGAGATCAGGAACATGACAGGGGTGTCCACTTTCACCACTGTTGTTTAACATAGTGCTAGAAGTCCAAGCATCAGCAATCAGACAAAAGAAGGAAATAAAAGGCATCAGAATCAGTAAGGAAGAAGTCAAACTTTCACTTTTTGCAGATGACATGATACTCTACATGAAAGACCTGATCGACTCTACCAGAAGCCTTCTAGAACTGATCCATGAATTCAGTAAAGTTGCAGGGTACAAAATCAATGTACAGAAATCAGTTGCATGCCTATACACCAAAAATGAAGCAGAAGAAAGAGATATCAGGAAACTGATCCCATTCACAATTGCACAAAAACCCATAAAATACCTAGGAATAAACCTAACCAAAGATGTAAAAGATCTGTATGATGAAAACTATAGAAAACTCATGAAGGAAATTGAAGAAGACGCTAATAAATGGAGAAACATTCCATGCTCATAGATTGGAAGAATGAATATTGTTAAAATGTCGATACTACCTAAAGCAATCTACACATTCAATGCAATCCCCATCAAAATAGCACCAGCATTCTTCTCAA
>NC_043704.1:69646738-69648292 GCF_006229205.1 Suricata suricatta
AGTCTTGCCCTAAACCAGCGCAATTAAAAGAACTGGCATGAAGGGTTTCGGGAAGGTGACTGATGCCTTTAAGGGTCCCCCAAGTCAGCACAAACTTTTTTCTGTGAAAAGCAAGGGGCTGGTGGGATCCTGGATCCCTTTATGGAAAAGGAAGACTCATGGTTGATTGCTTGCCACAGGCCACCTATCTGATGACCCTCCTCCCCCCGCCACAGCCATGAGCCTGATGACTGCCCACGACACCTGCCAGCTGGGCCTGCTAACACTGTGGGCATCGGCTCCCGACAAGGCTTCACCCATCAAGTAAGTCAGACCTCCTCCTGCTCTCCTGGCTGCCTGCCCTCTGACTCACTCTGGCTGCAGAGGGCACAGCGCTCAGCCAGTGCGAGGCACAGAGTCCTCTGAATTAATGTCTCCATGGGAATGGCAACAAGGGAGGCCAGAGTCGCCTTAGAAAAATGTGAAGTGGGAGGGGTCTCCTTGGTGAGATTTAAGGGGCACTGAGAGGGCCTGCCAACTCCTGTTCAAACAGTCCTTCTCTCCCCCAGCGGCCCCTGTGCCTGCAACCAATGCCTCTGTTCCCACAGTCAGAGATTAATTTCATTTCATTAGATAACATCCCTTACCATGAAACGTCTCAAAGCAGAGCATGTATATGATCCCCTTCCAAACACAAAGGGATGAGAAGCAGCACATGAGTGACATGCAGTTGTACTAATATGGTTTTGAGCATGAGTATGTTCCTAACAGCATTTTAAAATACGAGACCCCTATGACCCAGCAATAGCACTGCTAGGGATTTACCCAGGGGATACAGAAGTGCTGATGCATAGGGGCACATGCACCCCAATGTTCATAGTGGCACGTTCTACAATAGCCAAATCATGGAAAAACCCTAAATGTCCATCAACTGATGAATGGATCAAGAAGATGTGGTATATATATATACAATGGAGTACTATATGGCAATGATGAAGAATGAAATATGGCCATTTGTAGCAAAGTGGATGGACCTTGAGGGTGTCATGCTAAGTGAAATAAGTCAGGCAGAGAAGGATAGATACCATATGTTTGCATTCATAGGTCTAATAGGAGAGACCTGGCAGGGGACCATGGGGAGAGGAAGGGGGAAAGAGAGCTGGGGAGAGTGAGGGACACAGATCAGGGGAGACTATTGAATACTGAAAATGAACCATGGACTGAAGGGGGAGGGGCAGAGAGGGAGGGGGTGATCGTCATAGTAGGGGGCACTTGTGGGGAGAAGCACTGGGTGTTATATGGAAACCAATTTGACAATAAACTATTAAAAAAATAAAATAAAATATGAGAAACAACAACCACCCTAAAACTAAAATACGAAAATCCAACAGAAGGGAAGAGTTAAGTCATTATGATCTATAAAGTGACTGTTTAATTAAGCAGTCATTAGATACTCATAAAGCTTTATAACAGTTACAAATTGCTGACCTCATATAAAGTTTAAAGAAAAGGACAGGATGTAAAGTTGCATATATAACTAGGTGGAGAAAGTCACTAACAGTGACCCTATTCATC
>NC_043704.1:69648392-69715905 GCF_006229205.1 Suricata suricatta
CGCCGTCCCTGCACACCCCCTGCTTTCAGCAAGAGGGTGTCTGTGAAATGGGAACATGGTTCACTGGGACAATCAATATCTTAAAGATTTGCAAGGAGGATGTTGAAACCATTCTTTAAAGAGGCTTTGGGGATGAGAAGGAGGTGAAAACAAATGTTGTTTGCAACATTGTCTACAACAGGCTGTGGGATAAGACCTATTTCAATTGCTGGGACAGAGATTTAGCTCCGGGAGAGGAGTGCAGACTCCTACGTATACCACAGTAAAGGAGGGCAGCCCTGCCGAGGGGAAGGGACAGTGAGAGTGGGGACATGGTCACTGGTCCTTTCCAGATGGGAAGAGGAAGAAGAGAAAGTAATGACCCTGGCACTCTGTGAGACAGCAGACCTGCTGGCACACAGAACTATTTAGAAAGAAAAATGCACACCTACTTTTTTAAGAAACTGATAATTTAGTGTCTGTGAGGGAATTTGGTTTTAGTGGTTAATAAGGGGAATGCTCTGTAATTAATGTTCAGTAGGTGGTATGACTCAGCCCAGTCCAAGAGAAGGCGTAGAGCACAAAGCATGAATGAATGATTTTGAGGGTTGCAATTAAAAATGTTTTAAGTGTGCCCAGATTCCTCAAAGGTCTTTTGGCCCCTCTGCCCTTGAGCCTTCCGCTACTGGCAAGGGCTCTTAGAACTTTCCAGGACTAATTCTAGTTCTGGGTTGTCTGAAGCAGGGTTTCTCAAGTGTTAACTCTGAGTCCCCTGGGCACCTGAAGCTGCCTTACTGCTCTGGGGAAAGGAATCAGAGGGAGTGTTTAGGGGCAGCTCTGTCTGACCACTGACTCCTCCGTCTCTCCTAACTCCCTCGCTGCCACTGTTTAGAATTCCCTTGTTGCCCTGGAGTGGGACCAAGTGTGATAAATCTCTTTGGCCACACCATCGCGATGAGGCAAAACCAGGACGTTCGTCCTCTGTTTGAACTGTAATGGGTTTTGGCTGGGTCTCTGAGCACCAGCGAAGTTGCCTGTTGAACATCTTTCTTCTACTTTCTGGTCTGTCTGGCCTGGGCAGCCTACAGGAAGCAAAAACCACCATCTAATGGTGCTTTCCAGGCTTCTCTTAATCTTTGAATTGTAGAAGCATGTAGCCTGGCTCTTTATCCTCTGCTGTCTCCCACCTCAGTCCCCTGCTTGCCCGTGGGTAGGTCTGGCTGTAACTTGTCCTGAGGGGCAGTGGGCCTTGAATCTGCTGACATCCTGGGCTGTTGAACCAGAGCCTCAGGTCCCTTCTGCTTTGCTGCCAGCAGTCTGCAAAAGGGCCATACCCATCCCTGAAAGGGCTATAGGTTGCATCTCAGGTCATGTGTGCGCTTGACTTTGGGAAAGAATCCTGAGGTTGGCACAGAGGAATGCCTCCACAGGTGCATAGAAGCTCGGTGATAGAAATCCTCAGAGTTAGCAGGAAATGTTGTGGTCCTCTAGTCCAACATTCTACAAATGGAATTTGCAAATTCTACAGATTTCCAATGGTGGAAAGTGGAAGCAATTTAGTGGGATGCCACCAGCAACTGAGAAAAAAAATGAAATAGAGTATCAGTGAAATTAACTCGGCGAAACTTGTGTTTCAGCGATGTAGCTGTTCATATAGCAGTGCAGGCTGGTTATGGTTGTAAACCGCAGTCCAGAAAGCGTAAGCAACTTGTTGTAGGCCAAGCAAACCATTGAGGGCCAGTAGCTCGGGCCAGTGATGTCTTCCCTCCACCTGTCTCTCACCCCCTCCAACCACATACATACCTAAAACTTGTACATAATTTGCTCTGACATGTGGTTTAAGGACACGGGATTTGTGGTGGAAGGCTGGATTCAAGTCCAGCTGGGTGACTGTGGGAAACCATCTGCCCAGTGTTTCTCAGACAGGATCTCAGGGACCCTCCATTTAGACTCATGAGCTGGAGGAGTCTAGGTAAAAATATACATTCCTGGGCCCCCTGAATCAGAGCCTGTGACTGGGGGCTAGGGCAAGTGAGAGACCAGCAAAGGCATCCGCACGTTTAAGAAACTCGGGAGGCAATTTTTATGCACACTCATTGTTCTAAACAATGATTTTGATGATCCTGAGCTTAAAGGTCTTGATGGGTGAGGTGGAGATTGTAGCATCTCCTGGCTGTTGTGAGGATGGAGTGGATAGTTAACATGAGGGTAAAAGCACTCTACAGACCTGAGGTCTTACCATCTTATAGCATCCCTTTTAAAATGACGTGCTGGGAAGATGGCACCAGAAGGGTCCAGGGGTAGAGTCTGGGCATTTAACGGGTCTAGGAAAGTTAAATGGAAAAATGAGCTAACAAGCATGTTTTCTCCTCCTAATGTCTCTTTTCCCTCTTCCACTTCTACGAATTTCTCGTCCTGATCCAGTCTCAGCGGCAGCACCATTCCCGTCCATGGCGTGTGTTTAAAGCAGGCTCCCTACTCCATGGCTGGTAGCAGTACATACTGCAACCATCATCAGTCCGATGCATCGTGTAACCTTCTCAAGCCCACTGTGATGGTCAAGTCCCTTTAATAGGAAATTCCCACAGTCCAGAATGCTGAGCTCTTGGTCCTGGTGGGACTGTTGTTTCTCTGCATACTGGGCTGCTTCTGTGTTTACCGTTCAGCAGAAGCTTTCCGGGACAAATAGCTACACAGTGTACTTGGACAGGTGCATTAGTATGGCTGCTGGTGCAGACAGTACAGGCCCTGAAGCCTCAATAAGAGATGCACAGACTGAGGTCAAGTTCCCTGGAGGTGGTAGCAGGACTTTCAGCCGCTGTCTGGGCTGAACCTTGGGGAGAATAGGCTCCCACATCGGGCTCTGGGTCTCCCATTCCTTCCCTTATCTTCCTCTCTGCCCCCAAGTGCAGCCGTTCTTTCAAGAGAAAGGCTTTGCAGGGGTGCCTGGGTGGCTTAGTTGGTTAAGTGTCTGACTTCGGCTTGGGTCATGATCTCGTGGTCATGGGTTCAAGCTTAGAGCCTGGAGCCTGCTTTGGATTCTGTGTCTTCATCTCTGCCCCCGCCCCACTCATGTGCGTGCATTCTCTCCCCCCCCCCATCTCTCTCTCTCTCTCTCTCTCTCTCTCTCAAAAATAAATAAAACATTTTTTTTAAAGTTTTTAAGAGAGAGGCTTTGTGCTTAGCTCTATGAGACAGGCTAAAAACTAGTGGTCTCTCATGGTGAGAAGTGAAAGTTTCAGTGTTCAGCTAGAAGAGGTTACTCTTATCCTGAGGTCTCTCTACCCAGTTTTACTGGTTCTGCCCCAGAACCAGTGCAGTGGGGAAGTGCCAGGCCCAGAGGGAGGGTGGGATGGGGTACTGAGGCCGGCTCCTAAGTAAGATGCGACCCCCTCTTCCTCCCTTCCCATTCCTTCCCCTGGTCCCCAGTGGCTAGGCGAAGGTAAACCAAGTCTGTTCCCTTCTCTTCTGCTTCTCCTTTGTGTTCACACTTCATTCTCTTGTGTGTCACTGGCAACATCTGTTTTAAGCTAATGGCTCCAGCTGGGGGTGGGGGTGGGGAAGGCTGCAAAAGTTAGGAGGAAGGAGGTTGTCTCTTCCATTGTTCCCAAACTTCAGCTAGAAGTAAGTTAGAAATGGTACCCAGTGAGTGTCTGAGGGTGGTCATGGGGGCAAGGAGGGGCACAGCCTAGTACCCTGGGAAGAAATAAAGAGACATACCAGGGAAGGGGGTAGAGGACACAGTCAGCTGGAAGCTTGGCAAAGGAAAATGAAAATAACTCCCAGCAAACAAGAAAGAATTAGAATTAAGCTCAGTTCTGGGCAGGCTCCAAATTGTGGCTGGAGCTAGAGCAGCGGAATGATTGAATGGCACTGTGTCAATTACTTTATTTTCTTGTTTTCTTTCCTATTCCCATCTCCCTCCTCTGCCTTCTTTCCACTGCGCACCCCATCTTTCCCCACTTTTTCTTCCTCCTCCTCCTCTTCTCCTCTGCACACATCCTCTCTCCCTCCCCCTCTCACCCACCCTCTCCTCCCTCAACCCCTCACGTTCCACTCCATGCCCCACCCCAAGCTCTCTGGCGGATGTGAGTTGACCGTGGTCCTCCAGGACTTCAATGCGGGCCACAGCAGCGAGCTGACCATCCAGGCGGGACAGACGGTGGAGCTGCTGGAGCGGCCCAGTGAGCGGCCGGGCTGGTGTCTGGTCCGCACCACAGAGCGGAGCCCCCCCCAGGAGGGCCTGGTCCCCAGCAGCGCCCTGTGCATCTCCCATTCCCGAAGCAGCGTGGAGATGGACTGCTTCTTCCCCCTGGTGAAAGGTAGGGGGAACCGAGGGGGCGGGCACGTGCAGAAGGCACTGGGTGAAGAGCACCCCTGAGCTAACCTCATGAGACCCTCAGAATAGGGTCTCCTGAACCTATTCTGACCTTGTGGGATTTCTCTTGACCTGCTTGTGAAAGCAGTGGGTTGGGGACTTGAGGAGAAAGACCTACCGAGTGGCCATGTGACTTTGGAAAAGTCATTTAACCTTTGTGAGTCCAGTTCATCCTAAAATGAAAGCTGAATTAGATGGCCTCTAAGACCTCTTCCAGCTCTACCACTACATTCAAAAAAGTCTTCTACCTGTGACCAAGCCTAGACTCCCCACTTCTGCACAGACCCATGCTGTCGGCTCCAGAGCTGCTTTGGGCTCCCTGGTCCCCCACCCCTGCCCAACTGCTCAGCATAGCTGACTCAGGTTTGGCCCTCCCCTCAGCCCTGCCAGGGCACGGGATGCTCATTTATCCATTATGCTTAATGGATAATTCTTTGAGCCCAGGCTTCTGTGTGATATGACTTTTGTGTTATTCATTTATATAAGTTCTCTGCTTGTTTATTCATTTTTCCCCTCACACCAGGGAGACTGAACTAGGTAGAACAGTGATTCTCCAAGGTGATGGGGGGTGGTGGGATCTCAGGATTGGCAATGTCAGCATCCCTTGAGAACTTTTAAAAATGCAAACTCGGACTCCACACCAGACCTACCGGGTCTGCATCTCTGGGGTGGGGCCAGCAGTCTGTTTTAACAAGCTCCCCTGGGGACTTTGATGCTCACTCTAGTATGAGAACCTCTAATTTCCAAAGGCAGGGTTGGCAGGGGCTTTGAAGTTACTCATTTTACATTGAGTAAACTGAGGCCCAGAAGGCGACATCGAGTTCTCCTGGTTCTGAGCTCCTTTTCTTAACTGGTCGGATGGCCTACATCAGGGGCACCCTCGGTGCAGATGCATGCTGAGTATTTATGAAATGGGAAGAGGGTAGAGGCCTTTGTGGAGGCAGAGACTCCAGGGTCACCACAGAGACCTGCTACAGACTTCTTGGTAGGTACTGCAGGCTAATTAAATTTCTGAAATGTTGCGGATTCTGGAATTCCATCTGGTCCACCTCTAAAACCTGCCATCCTCCTTTTGCCCAGCAGATGGCAGTAGCAGGTTGCATTATTGAAGCTATCCAAGTCTTAAAAAGGCATCCCTGGTTTTTTTCCACCAAAGAAAACTGGGAACTAAGACCTGATTCCCTTTTCTACACACACACACACACACACACACACACACACACACCCTCAGCCCCCTTCCCCCAGTTCAGCCATTGGCTGTTTCTCCCACTTTTCTCTGAAGACTGAGGAGAAACTGTGTCAGGAAATCATGTGGAATTTGTAATTGCAGATACAGCTCCCCGTTCCTTTGAAGTGTCCACTGGAGAAACTCATGGTACCGGGAAGAGATGGGTGAAATGTGATTCTGTTTGAAGTCTAACCAAGGGGAAACTGGGGCACAAAGGGGCTAGAAGTGTGAGGGTGAATGATGCAATATTCACAAAACACTCAGAAGAGTGCCTGGCACACAGTGGTGGTAGTCATGATAAGTGATAGTTATTACATTGTCATCGATTATTCAGCAAAATAGTCACACTCCCACACATTCAGTCTAAAGACCCCTGTCTTTGGAGACAAAACCAGGGACAGCATTTCCTTTGCCGGTGAGGGCTGACTTGTCATAGATCTGTGGGTGTGGGTTGTTCATCTGGAAGGACTTAACTTGCAGAGAGGAGCTGAGACTTCCTGACCTCAACCCAGCCTCTCTGGCCTGTGGCTGGGTAGGATGCGCATGCCTCCCTTGCCCCTGCCCAGCTGGGACCCTACCACTTGTGGCGGGAGCGAACCCACAGTGGAGAGGCAGAGAGCAGCCAGAGGGGGTCTATGATCCAGAGGCATTCAGGGTGAGAACTCTAGAGGGAGAGGGATTAGTGGAGGGTCAACTGCAAATGGACACTAAGGAGAAGGAGGGGTGGAAAATAGAGGCAAGAGAGAAAGTAGGGAAGGAGACTGACATGGAACTTTCCAGCACACTCTGCCAGCCAGCATGGCTTCTTAAAGGCAGTACCTGACCAGTGCCTATCACCCATTCCCTTGGCTCTGTTTATTTGCAGGCTGGTTCCTCTCTCTCCAGGCATAGGTCGCGTAGGCTGGGCCTTCAGATGGCTGCCTGTGAGCTCGTACTGCTCTCTCACCTGTGTGGGCTCAGAGTCCACAGGTGCCCAATTCCTAGCAGCCAGGACTCCATAAGGCCCTAACTTGGCCGCATCTGAAAGCGTATGTGCTCACGCACACACCCCAGCTTAGAAAGCCATCACCCACTCCAGGACCTGTTGCGAGTATTGGCCTCTTAGCAGAAACTCCATAAACTGTTCCTTCTCCCATTCCGACTGGCTGCCTGCTGCCCTGGCCTTTCTCCTCCCAGCAGATTTGTCTCCCACAGGCACTTCACCTTATGAGTTATGCACAGCAGGACAGAGGGTGAAACATTCCTCTGGAGGTTGTGGACTAGTACGGGGTGGCCTCACCCAATGTCACCAGAGGTCAGAATCTGTTTCTTTTTCAATTCTTAGGAGGGAACTGGTCCTCTGAACCTTTGCAGAGAGCATCAGGTCAGTGCTCCTGGGGCAAGGCAGAGTTTGTATGATGTGCTAAGTGCCAGATGAGTGCTCAGGCCATGACTGTCACCCCCGGAAATACAGGTGGAAGAGCCTCGGACTGTTAACCCTGGGAAGGGGACTTGGAGAACCACTAGACCAGGCTGTCAATGGAACCCCCTGGAATCTTTACCAAATGACCACACCCAGTCCCCACGTAAAACAACTGGATTCAGAATCTCTGCAGTGGGACCTGAGGGTCTGTGGTTTTAAATGCTCCTTGGGTGAATCCAGAGTATAGCCAGGTCTGAGAACCAGTGCACTAGCCCAGTTTCCTTTCCTCCAGGGCTACTCTTGGGCACAGGAAAGCAAGATGACTTTTCAGCAGCCACAGGGAAAGTTGATGGCAAAGCTGGAGTAGAACCAAGGCTCCCACCTCCTGCCCAGTGCTCTCCCCCACACACTCTGCCCATCGGGCTTCCGGGCAGCTCTTGGCTCCTCTCGCCGTTCTTTCCCGTGCCTTCTCTGGAGACAGTGGTTGGTTGTTTCCTCCTGATATGTCTGCGGCAGGACTGATGATAGGGCTGCATGACAAAGTGGGGGGCTTGCCCTTCCTATTACTTTGGTGCCACCCAACACTCTCACTAAGGTTAGGCCCTGTGGGGCCTTATCATTCCTCTTCCTGATCTATCCCTTCTCAGTGTCTCAGCAGTAAGTGTGGAAGGCAGCCACCTCCCAAGGGACAAAGATTTCATAGCAACAGTTTCAACTCTGGATACATTTTAGAACCACTCGGAGGAGACTTTTATTTTTATTTTTTTAATGTTTTTTTATCTATTTTTGAGAGCCAGAGGGAGACAGCACTAGCAGGGGAGGGTCAGAGAGAGAGGGAGACACAGAATCTGAAGACAGGCTCCAGGCTCTGAGCTAGCTGTCAGCACAGGGCCCAACACAGGGCTCAAACCCACGAACCGAACCGCGGGATCATGACCTGAGCCAAAACCGGATGCTTAACTAACTGAGCCACCCAGGCACCCCTGGAGGAGACTTTTAAAGTCTACTGATGTCTCACACCCCGCCCCATACTAATTAATTCAGAACTACCTGGGCATTAGTATTTTTTTTGGTTCCTTGGTAATTCTGTTGTTTCATGAACATTGAGAGTCACTGTCATATGGGTTTGGCAACCCCCAATTATTAGGCATAGAAGATATTAAAGATGAATTGGGAGGGATTAATATGCAAGTTATATAAAGAACTTCTACAACCCAGCAACTTCAAAGAAGCCAATTTGATTTAAAAATGGACAAAGGACTCGACCAGACATTTCTCCATAGAATCTATACAAATGGCCAATGAGCACTTGAAAAGATACGCAACATCACTAACGATTAGGGAGCTGCAAATCAATACTACAGCTAGATACCAGTTTATATCCATTAGGATGGATATTATTTTTTTAAAAGCACAGGAAATAACAGACATTGGTGAGGACATGGAGAAATGGGACCCTTGTGCACTGCTCATGGGAAAGTAAAATAGTGAACTGCTATAGAAAACAGTATGTGGTCCCTTAAAAATGTAAGCATAGAATCACCATATGATCCAGGAATCCCACCTCCAAGTGTGCACCCAAAAGAATCAAAAGCAAGGACTCACAGAGCTGCTTGCACACCCATACTCACAGCAGCACTGTTCACTAAAGTCAAAAGACAGAAGCAGCCCTGGTGTCCATCAGTGGATGCCAAGCTAGATAAAATGTCCAAACACATAGAGTGGAATACTGTCCAGACTTCAAAAAAAAATCCAGGGGCACGTGGGTGTCCGACCCAGCTCAGGTCATGATCTCACTGTTCATGAGCTCAAGCCCTGCTTCGGGCTCTGTGCTGACAGCTTGGAGCCTGGAGCCTGCTTCCTGTTCTGTGTCTGCCTCTGTCTGCCTCTACCCCACTCATGCTCTGTCTCTCAAAAATGAATAAATGTTCAAAAAATTAGAAAATATAAAAAGAAGGCAAATCCAACACATGATTTAACATGAGTAAACTTTGGAGACATTATGTCACGTAAAATCAACCAGTCACAAAAGAACAAATCCTGTATGGTTCCAGTTCCAGGAGGTACCTAGAAGAGTCAAATTCACAGACAGAAAGTGGACTAGTGGTTATGAGCAGCTGGAAGGAACAGAGGAATGGGGGTAGCGTTTAATGGGCATAGTGTTTCAGTTTTGAAGATGAGAAAGTCCTGGAGATGGATGGTGGTGGTGGGGAGTGTTGTTACTTAATACTACTGAACTATATACTTTAAAATGGTTAAAATGGTGTTAAAAAAAAAAAAAAAGCATTCGTCCTGGATGCTTCTGCCGTAGGACCCAAAAACCTGTCTAGGCTTTTCTCTACCCAGCTATATAAGACATCTGTGTTCCTTTTCGTTTCCTACACAGTTTCTTCCAGCTGAGTGCCTGGAGAAGCTGTAAGGAAACACTTCTTGCTTAGTAAAACCTAGCCCAGGAGGTGAGCCCTACGAGCAGATGTCCCGGAAGAAAGGGCAGGGGCCCAAGGTGGCCGTGGCTTGTTCACGAGGAGTGCTCTCCTCTGGGGTCTCCTGATGATCACTGCCGCCGTCACCCAGCTGCCTTCAGGAACAGGGCCCCCACACCGTGGTGCGCAGGGATAGAACAGCGGAGGAAACCTGGACCCTAGGGACACCACTCAGTAGCTCCCGGAAGGTGCTGACCAGGTCTGTGACACCACTGACTTATATAAGTTTGTTGTCACCTCATAAAATACCTGACATTTTTTGAGACTTCCTATGGCCCAGGTTTCTGGGTTAGTGCTTTAATACGAGTAACAAGAATATTTTCTCACTTTATAGACAAGGAAAGTCAGTCTTAGAAGGATTAGGTGACTTGCCCAAAGTCACATAGCTCACAAGTGCAGGACCTTGATTCGAAGCCAGGCCTGTCCATTTCCCAAGGTCTCACTCTCTAAGTGTGCTCTACGACCTCCCCAGTCTGAAGGCATTTGTGACAGGTACTCAGATTCTTTGAGCTTCCACCTGACAAGGCCCCCCTGTATGCAACCAATCTAGCTGGATGAGAATTTAGAGACAGATGGCCTTACGTCCTGCTCTCTCTCCCTCCCTCCTCCGGCCTCATATGCTCCCTTCCCTAGAGGTAGTAGCAGCAGACAGACAGATTTTGTCTTGTGAGTGCTTTGCCCACTAGAAAGATCTTGGTGTCCCCAGCTCGAGCAGAAAAACTCTGATCAGCCCTGTGGATCGTAGGCGGAACTGGGTCCAGTTAGGGACCTGATAGGGGCTGGCCTAACCCTGGAGCTGGTCCAGCCTGTCCAACAGATTTTCTGCAGGATAGGAACTTCCTGCACTTTCTGCTGCCAGAAGCCAAAATGAGCCTTTCCTATCCCCTTTGCTGTCAGATCCAGAGACTTAAATCTTCCTTCTACCTACAGACTAGGGAGTCCACCCAAAGTCTCTTAGTTTCCAGTGTAATTTTGCATTCAGAGAAGCAACTCTGAGGTTTTAGTTGACTCCATAATGCCTACCACAGGGATTTACCATGGGAAGCTGAAAACATAATAGTCCCCAGACATTTCCTTTCAGGTATGAAGTGACGCATTAAAACTCTAGTCTCTGGTCTACCCTCTGACTCCGTGCGCATCTCTGTAACTGACCAGCTGTGAGGGGGCCACCTTGGAATTCAGAACTCACTTTCTCCTAGAACAAAACTATACCTTGTAGAAGGAAGAATGTCACTGGGAATAGGTTTCCATACTATAGCCCACAAAATTGTATTTAAGAATAACATAGCTGAGGGGTGCCTGGGTGGCTCAGTCGGTTAAGTGGCTGACTTTGGCTCAAGTCATGATCTCACGATTCGTGGGTTCAAGCCCCGTGTCAGGCTCTGTGCTGACATCTCAGAGCCTGGAGCCTGCTTCTGATTCTGTGTCTCCCTCTCTCTCTTACCCTCCCCCACTCATGCTCTGTCTCTCTCTCTCCCTGTCTCTCTCAAAAATAAATAAACATTAAAAAAAAAAGAATAACATAGCTGAGGGGTGCTTGGGTGGCTCAGGTGGTTAAGCGTAGGACTCAGGGTTTCAGCTGAGGTCATGATCTCATGGTTCGGTGTGTGGTGTCAAGCCCCACATCAGACCCTGTGCTGACAGCACGGAGCCTTTGTGGGATTCTCTCTCTTCCCCTCACTCTCTGTCCCACCCCTCCCTCTCTCTCAAAATAAATAAATAAATTTAATAAAAAAGAGCAACATAGTTGATTATAGTATGTTTGCAGTGAAAAATGATGCAGAGGTTGTTTTTATTAACTGAAACCAAAAAATTTTGCATTTGCATGAGAAATGTAACTTACTTGAGCTCATACTTCTCGAAGAAAAGTGTTTTAAGACAGATGGAGATGCATTGGGAAAGATTCTAAAAGGAGGTCCTAGCCATTTTTCAGAATTATAAAAAGTTAGAATTAAAATTTTTCTTTTTATAATTGAAGAGAAGTGGTCCTTGATTAGATTTCACTCTGCTTCAGAACACAGGCTTTCATGGGTTCTCGAAATCTTAGAATTGAAAATCACAAGAAAGGTTGTCTGATTCACTCTCTTCCTAATATAGGGGCCCCCTTCTGTACACCTCTGACACTCAACCAAGTATTACTTGAATATTCCCAGGGCCTGGGAGCTCATTACTCCTGGAAGAAGCCTACTGCATTTTAGTGCAGCTCTATGGTGAGAAGTTCCTGACTTAGTGCCACAACCCAGGTGCTTCCTGTCCGTCCCTCCTCCTCCTCTCCTTTCTCCAGTCCCCTACTCGAAACCCACCAGTCCTAATTCTCATGCTCCATCTCCTTCTGATTCTTATCTAGAACTGAGTAATTTAATTTGCATATAAAATGTTAGACACCTCTTTCCTAATGTGCAGTTTAATAAAAGCCTAGTAATTTTTCTGTACATCTTTTACTAAACCCTTGGGGCAGAACAAAACATCTTGGATTAAATTCAACAATCTTAATTTGTTTAAAGTGATTATTTGCGTGTGTGACTTTAAATCTGCTCACCATCCTTGGATTTAGGAACATCAGGCCATCCAGCTTTATGTCCCGTGCCCCAGAGCCCCTCACGCATACCTCCGATCTGGTCTCTCTGGGCACAGCTCCACAGCGACCGACTTGCACTCTGAGGCTCTCTGTTGGCTTGTCTTTTTTCCCAGTTCTTCCCTACAGTCATTCATATTGCTGCTTATTCTAAAATAGCATGTTTGTTACCTTTCATTCCTATCTTCCTGAATTACCAGTAGGATCCGCTCCAGTTCTAAAGAGGTCTGGTTTTTTTCTTTCCGTATCAGGTAAGCATCCTTGGTAACCTAAGGTGATGAACCTAGGTGTCCAAGCTTAATCCATCTAAGCTTAGCATCAATATTTTCATGTTAAGGTCTAATTTATTAGGTTGAACCACAAGAAATTGCCGTTTTTGTTAGTCAAAAATGGTTGAATGTCAGCAATTTCAAATGGTTCAACCTTATATGTTAGAATCATCCCATCTTTTTCTTAGAAGTGTAGTCACACATCTTTGAACAAACAGGTGAGGGTTTGGTTCTCAGGGAGACAGGCCAGGAAGGGGACAGGATGTGGAATGAGGGAAAGTCACTTTATCTTAGTTTCCATCTATGGAAAGGGAAGCTGATAAAAATACCTATCTTACAGAATTGCCGGAAGACTCAAAGGTGGCAATGTTTTTAAGTAAAAGTTCTTTATTTTAGATTTTTGAAAATCTAAAATAAAGCCCTAACCTGGGCTTTAAACCCACCACCACAAGATCAAGAGTCACATGCTTTACTGACTGAGCATCCAGATGCCCCCATAAAAGTGCTTTTACCTGTTACGCTGAGGGACACCTGGGTGGCTCAGTCAGTTGAGCATCTGACTTTGGCTCAGGTCATGATCTCAAGGTTTGTGGGCTCAAGCCCTTCTTCAGGCTTTATGCTCAGCAGAGCCTGCCTCAGATTCTGTCTCACTCACTCTCTGCCCCTCCCCTGCTCATGCTCCTGCTCTCTCTCAAAAACAAGTCAAAAACACTAAAAAATAAATAAATAAAAGAAACTGTAAAGTTGGTCACACTGTTGTATACACAAGCAGTTTAGAACGAAACACAGGTGGGTTGGCGGTATACCACAAGGCTCTGCAGCGTGTGTAGCAGGTTGTGAGGTGAATGATGATGACAGGTGCGGAGAGACTACAAGTCTTACCGTGGAGGACCTGCGTCCGAATCCCAGCTCAGCCACTGACCAGCTCGGGGCCATGGGCAAGATCCTGGCTGTCTATAAAAAGGGCCAATAGTACTTCCTTCCCTTGGTTAGACTTCCCAGCCTAGGTACACCGAACTAGAGGTCAGTTAATGTTCATCTCTCTGCCTGCCCTTTGTCCCAATGCTGATAACCCCGTAGCCATGACTCTGGGGTTTCTCCAGCCTGAATCCATTCCAGGGCTATTCACAAGGACAAGGTTCTGTTTCTAGTTTCATCCATAGAATCTGCAGAGGCCCCAACAGTGTCTCTAGTCTGTACCCGCTTTCCCTCAGTTTCTATTTCTGGCCTATCCTGAGCCCTTTCCCCAAGCTACTAACAACAGTTCTGTCTGGCTTTATGATTTCCTCCCAAGTAATGGTTTGAATTCCTTTTTTCTTTTTTTTACCTTTGACCCAGAGAGTTGAGATCATATTTGATATGTTTGAACTGAAAATTAAAGTTATTCCGTGGCTTGCACCTGTCAGTGACCTATTCTCTTTCAATGATTAATTCTGGTCATTGAAGGAAGCATTTGGATCACACTGTAGAGATGGGCTGCCCTGTGTGATGGAGGGCAGTGGGAGACCTTGAGTGTCGGGGTGGGTGTGGGTGTATCATTCCTCAGTGGGATGGGCCAGAGATGGCTCAGTGGTTATTGATCAACAGCGTGGGAACCCTCAAAGGATGCAGTTTCAGGAAGAGGGAGATGTAGGGGCCATCCAGTCCACACGGTCCACCGCCTACTTTCTTTTAAATGAGTAAAAAAAGCAAGGCCTGCTTGGTTCTTGGTGAGATGCAGGCCCCAGGTTCAGTATGTTCCCCATCCACTAAAAACTGTAGTGGAAACTGGCTTAAGCTTTAGCTAAAGCCTGAGGATGGAAACAGGGAATAATGTTCTGATGTTAGGAGTTTTGACTGAGGAAAACTTTGCATTCCTGTTTCCTGGGAAGTCTTCTCTGGGGACACATGGGCCAAGTATTTATTCATCCATTTATTTGGAATGGTTGAAAATAGAAGTATAAGGATGGGCAGTGCCTTCCACATTCCTCTTATTATTCAAATCTTTAATAAGCTGACCTGAGGGGCACCAGGGCGGCTCAATTAAGTGTTCGACTTCGGCTCAGGTCACGACCTTGCAGTTTGTGAGTTCAAGCCCTGCATCAGGTTCTGTGTGGACAGCTCAGAGCCTGGAGTCTGCTTCAGATTCTGTGTTTCCCTTGCTCTCTGTCACGACCTTGCAGTTTGTGAGTTCAAGCCCTGCATCAGGTTCTGTGTGGACAGCTCAGAGCCTGGAGTCTGCTTCAGATTCTGTGTTTCCCTTGCTCTCTGCCCGTCCTCTACTGGTGCTCTGTCTCTCTCTCTGACTCTCGCTCTCAAAAATAAACATTAAAAAATTTTGCTTAAATACATAAAGTGACCTGAGCTACATAAAGGCAAAATCCACTTTGCATTTGACGCCCGAGGAACCTCTGCATGGCTCTCCATGAGTCCATACTCTGCTACAGCTGCTACTCCTGCACCCGGGCAGGGAAAGTGGCACTGCAAGGGGGCACTGAAGTGCCATCCATGATGGGGACACTCAGCAATGGTAAGCCTTCCTGAACTGGAACTCAGCCACAGCGAGAGACTCGCACTTGTTACTGCCCTACTTCAGGAACACTTTGACCTACTTAGAAGCAAGCATTTCTGGAAGTAGATAAAACCTGGAAGTGTTTGTTTTTAGCAACTCCAGCATCAGGCATCTTTCACTTTGATAAATAGCTTGTCTCCTCCAGAGCTCAGGCCGCCGCTCAGCACAGATCTCCAGGAGCCGGTCCCGGCTGCCCGCTGCTCTGCCTCTCTGTCCTCATGGAACGGGAGGCATTGGCTGTCCTGGGGAGACACCTGGGTCCTCGGCGAAATGCCACTGGCTTTGTCAATATTGCTTAGACCTCCCCCTACCTGGGGCCTGGTTCAGACCAGAGAGTGATGGGTGGGACTTCCTTCCTGGGAAAACAAAGAGCATGATTGACGGGATATGCTAGGGCTTCACATTCTGGAGTGTGAGTCAGAAGAAAGAGGAAGACAGGTGTCAGCCGGGCAAGCACGGAGGAACCCATTTACACATATAGGATGAGCTGGGTGACGCTTTCGTCAGTGGAGTCTTGGAGCTCTCACCAGGTGGGGGGTTAGACCACACTGAATCGGGAAGGGGGCACTGCACACAATGCTGGCAGCCATGCCTTTCCGGTAGACATTACTACTAAAACAGCACATATTGCCAGGGTATCGCTACCCATGCAGACATTGTATAGTTTTGTAAGATATATTTGGAGTTCAAGTTAAATATAGTAAAGTACACCTTCCTCCATTCTCTACTGGTTACTGATGATTATTATCTCAGTTCCTCTTTTTCATGTAAAGACAAAACCTCTACCTGTTCTCAGTCCTGGTATGTCTCCAGTTTCCTTTTTCTGCCACAAAAAAATTAAACAGTTTCTCCCAGTACTCACCCAGTTTTTTTTTTCATCTTTGCTCAGGGTACATGTCTTATTCAATTTATATTCCTCATATAAATTTCCCAAATTCCTGTATACAGTTTAGCTAAGTAACTCACAAATAGTAGATGTTCAAAAACCAACCATTTGTTAAATAAACAGTCAGTAAGAATCTTGGAGTTTTAAGCCACAGTCATCCATTGAAGCCAGGAATGGGTAATTTGGGAGAAATCATGAACCAGCCTGGCATCAGCAATCAACAGTTCACAGGTCAGAAAGGTGAGGATTAAGGGACCTGAGATTAGCAACTGGAGAGAGTAATGGGCAGCAGAAGAATGAGTGAAGGGGTCAGTTGTCAGAGTTTGAGAAAGTGAAGCCATCTGAGCCTCGGTGCTCCCTAAACTCTGTATCAACCATACAGGAAGTAATCCCAGGGTGTAGGTGGCCTTGAGCCCCAAGGTCAGTGGTTCTGAACCCTGACTTGACATTGACATCTTCTGCAGAGCTTTAAAAAACTATAGATCAGAATCTGGGAGTGGGTGCTAGGAGTGAGTGTCACTGCTGGGGGAGGAAAAGGCAGGTGCAGGACTCTCCAGGTGGGGGCGGGGGAAGCAGGGCCGCCTCCACATTCACCAGGAGCCCGTCCCTCCCTGAGCCTATGCAGGCATGTTCTCTAGAAGGTGTGCACTGCACTTGTCACGGGGTCTCCAGGCCTGAGGTGGGGCACAGTTGCTACTCCCTATGTCTCTGTGCTGAGCTCTCACTAAGAAATGTGGGGAAGTGCTATGATTTTGAAAACCTCTGTGCCTGTAAATCTGAAGAGAATAAGCCTAAAGGAAAAACAATGGACATATGTTTGTTGGTGGAAAAGGCAGATGCCTGAGGTCACGGTCCAGTGTCAGCCTGTGGCTGACATGGGGGAGAGAGCAGTCCCCTCAGTCCCTGGTATCAGGCCCCATGTTATGGTGTACTGGGCCCAGTATGTCTGCAGGCTGAGACCAGCCGGAGTTCTCTGGGGCTCACTGTGGGCAGAGTGGAGACAAGGCATAAAGCGGGCACACAGGTAAAAGGCTAATTCGTGCAAAATGGACTTTGGGGGAGGCCTCACAATAGATGAACTCTGCCAAATAAGAATGAGGCTAAGCCATCTGTTTGGACATAAGAACATTCTAAAGACATCGCTGTAGCTCAGGGGTGGTTAGCCTCCACCTTGGGAGTGGACAGGAGGTGTTTGAAACCCCAAAGATTAGAGATACTCACCTGCCTTATGCAAAAAGTTTATCTGGGTGTGGGGAGCCCAGGGCCCAGCGAGCCTGTGGGAAAAAGTGTATCCAGTTATCCAGATAAGATCATCAAGCCTCTCCCCAACACGTCTGTCCTTCTATCTCTCTGTCTCTGTTCTCGATCTCTGTCTCTAGCTCTCTTATCTCTCTCCCCCGTGTTGACTCAGGCAGCTTCTTCCTATGCGGTTATGGGCAGATGGTCTCCAGCTGCTTTAGGCTAATATTCCACCAACTTAGAAATCTTGTGAGCAGAGATTGCTGCCTTCCCTGTACTCCTTGCGAGGCTCTCATGGCTGATGCTCCTTGGCTACAACAGGGTCATGTGTTAAATTTGAGCCAATCCCTGTGGCTGACTGACTGGCGGAGCCCAGGTCTTAGCCCCATCCTTGGAGTGGAGCGTGGATGGGGAAGGGTGTCAGCTATACCCAAAAACATGGCCTGAGAAGGGAGGAGGGCTGCTTCCTCTAAAAAAAATCAAGAGGCTATTACAAAAAGAAGGGAGCATAGATTGCAAACACATGCAGGGACATTTTCTATCCTATTGATTCTCAAAGTGTGGCCCCTGTACCAACCCCAGCATCCCCTGGGAACCTGTAGAAATTCAAATCCTCCGGGCGCCTGGGTGGATCAGTCAGTTGAGTGTCTGACTTCGGCTCAGGTCATGATCTCATGGTTTATGAGTTCGAGCCCCACATCAGGCTCTGTGCTGACAGCTTAGAGCCTGGAGCCTGCTTTGGATTCTGTGTCTCCCTCTCTCTGACCCTGCCTTGCTCACACTCCGTCTCTTTCTCAAAAATAAATAAACATTAAAAAAATTTTTAAAAAGAAAAGAAATGCAAATCCTCAGGCCCCACCTCAGTCCTATTGAATCAGAAACTCTGTGAGTGGGACCAGATCATCTGTGTTTTAACTCACCCTTCAGGTAATTCTGAAGCACACTCAAGTCTGAAAGCTACTATACTACTGGTTCTCAAACTAAGCTGCATGTTACAAATATCTGGGGAATTGTTAAAAATACTGATGCCGAGGGGCACCTGGGTGGCTCAGTCGCCGAAGTGTCTAACTCTTGATTTTGGCTCAGGTCATGATCTCATGATTCATGGGTTTGAGCCCCTCATTAGGCTTCCACACTGATAGTGTGGTGTCTGCTTGGGATTCTCTTTCTCTCTTTCTCTCTCTCTCTCTCTGCTCTCCCTTGCTTGTGCTCTCTCACTCTCTCTCTCTCAAAATAAAAAAATAAACTTTAAGGGCACGTAAGTGGCTCAGTTGATTGAGTGTCTGACTCTTGATTTTGGTTCAGGTCATGATCCTAGGGTTGTGGGATCGAGCCCTGCATTGGGCTCTATGCTGAACATGGAGCCTGCTTAAGATTCTCTCTCTCTCCCTCAGCCCCTCTACCCTGTTTGCTCTTTCTCCTCTCGCTCTCTTTCTCTCTCTCAAATAATAATTTAAAAAAAAGAAATAGACCTTTAAAAAAGACACAAAAAATTACTGATGCCAAGATGCACCCAAAGTGAATTAATCTGAGGGCATGAGGACGATCTGGCTGTGGTCGCCCCGCTGATCACCAGAGTTGATTCCCGGCTGGTCTGGCTGGGCCAGCGTCCCCTTCCTTCCTCACGGCTCCACATGCGTCCCTCCCAGAGCTGCGTGTATGGTCAAAGTGGACAACCTTCCCGATAGAGGAGGACCGTTCTTCGGTCAAGGGTGTATGCGTGGCTCTGCTTCCCTGCTAGAATCTCTAAAGAAGCTCTCAAGTCCATTCTAGAAGAACACAGGGCAGTTAGTCTTCTAAGACTCCAGACACATCCAAAGGAGGCACTGCATGTGGCCATCTGCCTTTCTTTAGGAAATAAAAAGTAACAAAAAGTGAAGCAATCTGAATCTCCATGGAGTGGGGAAGGAAGACCTAGGGCATCAATTCTTTTTTTTCCCCTTTTTATTTATTTATTTAATATAATTTATTGTCAAATTGGCTTCCATACAACACCCAGTGCTCATCCCAACAATGCTCATCCTCAACCCTCCTCCATTCCCATCACTCACTTTCCCCTCTCCCCCACCTCCCATAAGCCTTCAATTTGTTCTCTGTATTTAAGAGTCTTTTATGGCTTGCCTCCCTCTCTCTCTGTAACTATATTTTTCCTTTTCTCTTCCCTCATGGTCTTCTGTTACGTTTTTCAAGATCCATATTTGAGGGAAAACATACGGTATCTTTCTCTGACTGACTTGTTTCATCTAGCACAATACCCTCGAGTTCCATCCACATTGCTGCAAATGGACGAATTTCATTCTTTCTCATTGCCAAGTAGTATTCCATTGCATATATGAACCACATCTTCTTGATCCATTCATTAGGTGATGGACATTTAGGCTCTTTCCATGATTTGGCTATTGTTGACATTGCTGCTATGAACATTGGGGTACATATGCCCCTATGCATCAGCACTTCTGTATCCCTTGGGTAAATCCCTAGCAGTGCTATTGCTGGGTCATAGGGCAGTTTTAGTTTTAATTTTTTGATGGAAGTCCACACTGTTTTCCAGAGCGGCTGCACCAGTTTGCATTCCCACCAACAGTGCAAGAGGATTCCTGTTTCTCCACATCCTCACCAGCATCTGTAGTCTCCTGATGTGTTGATTTTAGCTACTCTGACTTCGTGAGGTGGTATCTCCATGTGGCTTTGATTTGTATTTTCCTGATGATGAGTGACATTGAGCATCGTTTCATGTCTGTTGGCCATCTGGATATCCTCTTTGGAGAAGTGTCTATTCACGTCTTCGAGGGCATCAATTCTTAAACCTTGTTTTGCCCTGGAATCACCTGTGCAACCTTAAAAACAAAGAACAAAAAACAAAAACAAAAAAAATCTAATACCTATAATTTTTTATCTTAATTCCAGTATAATTAACATACAGCATCATATTAGTTCAGGTGTACAATGTAGTGACTCAGCACTTCTGTACATCACCCGGTGCTCATCATGACAAGTGCCTTCCTTAATCCCCATCACCTATTTCACCCATCCCCCCACCTCCCCTCTGGTTACCACGTTGTCCTCTATAGTTAAAAGTCTGGGTTTTTTGTTTGTTTGCCTCATTTGTTTCTTAAATTTGACATGAGTGGAATCATATGGTATTTATCTTTCTCTGACTTATTTCACTTAGCATTTTACTCTCTAGATCCATCCATATCATTGCAAATGGCAAGATTTCATTCTTTCTCATGGCTGATGAATATTCCACTATAGATATATACCACATCTTCTTTATCCATTCATCTATTGATGGACACTTGGGCTGCTTCCATAATTTGGCTCTTGTAAATAATGCTGCTACAAACATAGGGGTGAATATATCTTTTTGAATTAGTGTTTTTGTATTCTTTGGGTAAATACCCAGTGGTGGAATTACTTGGTATTTTTAATTTTTTGAGGAATCTCCATATTGTTTTCCACAGTATGCTGCACCAATTTGCATTCCCACCAGCAGTGCACCAGTGTTCCTTTTTCTCCATATCTTCTCCAACACTTGTTGTTTCTTGTATTTTTCTCTTTTTTAAAGTTTGTTGATTTATTTATTTGTTTGTTTGTTTATTTAGAGAGTGGGGGGACGGTCAGAGAGAGAGGGAGTCGGGGAGGGGCAGAAAGAGGAGAGAGAGAATCTCCAACAGGCTCCACACTCTCAGTGCAGAGCCTGATGTGGGGCTCAAACCCATGAACTGTGAGATCATGACCTGAGCCAAAATCAAGAGTTGGACATTTAACTGATTGAGCCACCCAGGAGCCCCTCTTGTGTTTTTCATTTTAACCATTCTGACAGGTGTGAGGTGAGATCTCATTGTGGTTTTGATTTGCATTTCCCTGATGATAAGTGATGTTGAGCATCTTTTCATTTGTCTGTTGGCATCTGTCTTCTTTGGAGAAATGTCTGTTCATGACTTCTGCCCAGTAAAAACTGGGCAGTTAAAAAATTGGGTTATTTGTGGGGTTTTTGGTCTTGAGTATATAAGTTCTTTATATATTTTGGATACTGACCCCTTATTGGCTGTATCATTTGCAAATATCTTCTCCAATTCAAGTAGGTTGTCTTTATTTCATTGATTGTTTCCTTTGCTGTGCAGAAGGTTTTTTTTTTAAGTTTATTTATTTATTTTGAGAGAAAAGATGCAAGGAGGGGAGGGGGAGAGAGAGAATCCCAAGCAGGTCCCAAATTGTCAGCACAGAGCCGAGCATGAGGTTCAATCCCACAAACAGTGAGATCATGACCTGAGCCAAAACCAAGAGTCAGAGGCTTAACTGACTGAATCACACAGGTGCTCTAGAAGCATTTTATTTTGATGTAGTCCCAATAGATTATTTTTGCTTTTATTTCCCTTGCCTCATGAGACGTGTCTAGAAAAATGTAGCTACAGCGAATGTAGAAATTATTGCCTATTTTCTCCTCTAGGATTTGCATTGTTTCAAGTCTGACGTTTAGGTCTTCAATCCATTTTTAGTTTATTCTTGTATATAGGGTAAGAAAGTGGTTCAGTTACATTATTTTTGCATGTAGTTGTCCAGTTTTCCCATTTCACCATTTGTTGAAGAGACTGTCTTTTTCCCACTGTATATTTTTGCCTACTTTGTGGAAGATTAATTGACCATATAATCATGGGTTTATTTCTGGGCTTCTGTTCCACTGATTTATGTATCTTTTTTTGTGTCAAAGCATATTGTTTTGATTACTACAGCTTTGTAGTATATCTTAAAATCTGGGGTTGTGATACTTCCAGTTTTTTGTTGTTCTTTTTCAAGATTCCTTTGGCTATTCGTGGTCTTTTGTGGTTCCTTACAAATTTTAGGATTGTTTGTTCCAGTTCTGTGAAAAATGCTATTGGTATTTTGATAAGGATTACATTAAATCTGTGGATTGCTTTGCATGGTAGAGCCATTTTAACAATATTAGTTCTCCCAATCCATGAGCATAGATTATCTTTCCATTTGTTTGTGTCATCTTCAATTTCTTTTATTAATGTTTTATAGCTTTCAGAACAGAGGCCTTTTCACCTCTTGGTAGGTTTATTCCTAGGTGTTTCATTATTTTTGGAACAATTCTAAATCGGACTATTTTCTTAATTCTTTCTCTGCCACTTCATTATTGGTGTATAGAAATGCAACAGATATCTGTATACTGATTTTGTATCCTGCAATCTTACCAAATTCATTTGTCAGTTTTAGCAGTTTTTTGTGGAGTCTTAAGGGTTTTCTACATATAGTATCATGTCATCTGCTAATAGTGAAAGTTTTACTTCTTCCTTACCAGTTTGGATGCCTTTTCTTTCTTTTTCCTGTCTGATTGCTGTGGCCAGCACTTCTGGTACTATATTGAATAAAAGTGATGAGAGTGGACATCTTTGTCTTGTTCCTGATATTAGGGGGAAAGCTGCCCGCTTTTCACCATTGAGTATGATGTTAGCTGTGAGCTTTTCATACATGAATGCCTATAATTTTTGAAAACTTCTCTGATTATTCTATAGGCACCAGTGTTTAATAACCATTTCCCTATCACCCCCTTTAAATAGTCCTGAGGACATTGACGTAAACCATCTAGATGCAGTTTAGAAGAAGCAGGCATCTCTTTTCTTAAATCCCTCAAACCAAAACTTGGTCACATATCTGATGTTGATTCCTTTTCTTTCACATTCACGGTGAGTCTATTTAACAGCTAGCTCCACAGGGCTAGGATTGGTTTTGTTCACCAATATAAACTCGCTACCTAGAACAGAGCCTGGCACATAGTGGGCATTTGGTAAGTATTTGATGAATTATTAAATAGGTTTGCAATCTGTCTGTCCCAGTTGTGTTCCAGACTTTCTTGTTAGGTTGTAGACATCATTGGTCTCATTCTGGAAAGCACGTGAGGATGGCAGTGGCACTCTGAACTATTGGTGCCTAACCCCATCTCCAGGATGGCCAAACATGTGTTGACCTTATCAACTTAAGATGGGTCGGTGTTCTTTTATGTCAATAATAGGATGAACTCCTGGGTCATAAGGATCAGTGGAAATATGCCTGATGGATTCTTTTAATAGAGACTAAGACTACTTTAGGGTATACTCATACTCTGATTTCTGAAGTAAAGGCTGGGTCTTCTACAAACAGCTAACTCAAGCCAGTTTCTCCAAGATGATGTTCTCAGCCTCTTGCAAAGGATTATGACAGAAAAGTGATCAGTGTTACCTGAACACAAAGGCCCAGAAGGAAGATTTGACTGAAAAAGTGTTACCAAGCAATTTTGAAACCTCTTTCAATTCCTGTTGGAATGCCACAGGTGGATAGATCAAATATAGACTATTGTACCATAGCCCCCATGCAGGGATCACAAGCAAATAAAGCTCACTTTAAGAAGGGATGAGGTTCTGGCCAATTATCTGCTCTGCACTGGCAAGGACAGCAAAGTGTGTTTTGTCTTTGATGATATGGAATAGAGATCCAGACCACAGTATGTATCGGTTGCCACAGGGCAGAACTGGATCCCAGGATAACTATGATCCTGACATCGTTCAGGCTGGCAAGAGGAGACTGACCAAGAGTCAGCATGATCGGTGAATCAGGAATCTGGGGTGCAGGCTGCATGGGCAATTTGAACTTTTATTTCTGTGTTTGAATGCGGAGTACTGGGGGCATATTTCCTGCTCAACAGTGATATTCTTATACAACCCTTGCCAGGAGAGGCTATCAGAAAGATGGCAGTGGCAAAACCAGAAGTTAGAGTCTGACTCTAGGTTCTACTGTTTCTACAGGGTAAAGCTCTTTAGAGTTTCTCTTTAGGCCTAAACCAGCAAAGCCTCATCATAGTTCATTCAGCTTCCTCAGTTATAAAATAGGACCCTTCCTTTTAAGGCGTGTGTGTGTGTAAATGAGTTAATGTACAGAAAGTAATAAGGTGAGTGTTTGGCACAGATAAATGCTCAATATATGAGAGCTACTGTTACTCATTAAGTTATGCTGCTGTTATTTACTGAGCATCTACTGGGTTCCCACCATGTGGCAGGTGCTGCAACATTAGGTCTAAACATGGTTCAAACTGAGAAAGGAAGCCCCAGATCCTGGTCACTCCTAAAAGGCTTGTCCCCTGGCTGTCTTTCTTGCAGGTGGGAATTGGTTACCTGAGCGATCACCTTCTGTTTATGATTCCTCTCACAGATGTCCCTTTTTTCTGATCAATGGACCCTCTCTATGAGTGTTGTATGTTTCCAGAAACCCCTTTTTTCCTAAATCTGACACAGGGGAAATGGAGAGATGACCTGTGAGTGATAAAACAGTGGTTCATAGGAAGATCCAGTGGATGTGACCCAAGTAGGCTTTGTGGAGTGAGTGAGGGATGTGAGTGTGTTCTCAAATATGAAAAATAGTTTTAAAAGAAAAGCTTAGGGATATAAGTAAAGGAACAGTAGACCCACTAGGTGTGGCTGGAGGATGGTAAATGGAAATCTCCACCATAGGGAAGATGTTTGGAGTTTCCCCCATAGCACCCACTCAGCTGGGACTCTTAGACATCTAGCAGGCACTTGCATGGATATATGTTTTAACTTCTATTGCCAATACTGCCAACATGAATTCTTTCTCCTTGTATTTATTTTTTAAATGAGGAATTTGACAGTCAAAAAAGTGAAGTGACTTGTCTAAGGTCCAACAGTTAGCAGGTGACAAAGCAGCTTTGAATTTTGGGTTTATGATTCGAAATCCAGAGGGCTTTTGCACAACATCACTATAGGCCCAGAGCCTAGAGAAAACAACGTCGCTATTATCATTATTAGCATTAACTATTAAAAGGAGGGAAAGGGAAGGGTTACCAGAAGGTGTTTTCAATGCGGAGGAGGTGTCCTCATTCCCAGGCTTAAGGGAAGGAGAGGGTGAATCTGTTAGAGAGAAGATATATTATTGGGTCTTGAGCCTTCTAAATCCGCCTTGTCCCACCTCTTTGGCCTCATCTGGTTGTTTATGTTAAACCAAAGCTGAGGAGAGGAAGCTGCACACAAGGAGAAACACCTGTTGTGTGCCGGGAGGAGGGGGGCGCTGTGTAGACCCCGTTCCGTCCTCCCAGTGCTCTCCCTGGGTGCACAGCGGAGCAGCTGGCGGAGTCTCTAGAGAACAGCTGGACTTTGGAACTCCGCCCCCTTAGGCCCTCCCTCCAGGCCGGCACCCCGCCCCTCCTCCCCAAGGTGGCTCTGGCTCCCTGAGAGCGGCGGTCGCGCTGCGGGGAGGGGACGGCGGGCCGGCCGGGAGGAGGGAGGGAACTGGCTCGCGGCCGCGGCGCTGAAGTTTCCTGCCCGCCGCGCTCCCACCCTCTGCTGGCGGCCCGGGCCATGCCGGAGCGCTGGGGTCGAGCGGCAGCATGAAGGGCGGCGACCGCGCTTACACCCGAGGTCCCTCTTTGGGGTGGCTCTTTGCTAAGTGCTGCTGTTGTCTCCCGTGCAGGGGTGAGTAGCGGTCGGCGTTCTCGCCTTCTAGCAAAGCCCTGGACCGCGGGGTGGGGGGCATAAGGGAGGGAGTGGGAGGGCCGGCCAGGGGGGTCGCGTCAGTTTCCCTAGCAGAAAGCCGGCTCCCTCGCGGGGAGGTTCGGACTCGGAGGCAGAGCTGCAGTTTGGCAACTCAGTTACTGACTTGTCAGCGACTTTGGATATCAGGACTCCAGCCTGTCGGGGTTGTCGGGGTTGGGGGTTTGGGGGATGGGAGGAGGCCCTCGGAGCGGGGCGTCCCAGTAGTGGCCGAGTCGCACTTCCCTCATCTCATTTACATATGGATCTCAGCTGAGGGATTAACAAGTGACTCCTAGCTATAGGAATGTATTTGACACTTGTCTTTACACTAGGAACTATTTTTGCCAAGTGACAATTTTCTTTAGGGACTGGAGAGGGCTTTTCTTTGCCTGGGCTTTCGCAGGCCATCTGGGTGTGCAACTCTGGGCCGAGCTTGGCTCATTAATTAACCAAGAACTCTCTATGTACCCAATTAGGACTGTATTTAACTATTCTGCTAATTTTAATGTTGTTGAGGAGATTACAGAAAGCAACGAATTTACCCCCAGTCAACCCTCAAATCAAAATGGTGAGGAGGGTCAGAGAGAGGTCTATCAGCTGTGGAGCCTCACTTGAAAAAGAAATCGGGCCTTCCTAGATGGAGTTGGCAGATGTTCCTAAAACTGTCCCTGTCACTTTAACACTTCAGCTTGGAGGCTGGGAGAAGAGAAATTTTGTTTTTGTGAGGTTAGAAGTGAGAATATAGCCTCTCACACATGTGCCCTTTTTAAATTTCACCTATTGGACCTCTTGTCTCCACCCCCATTTATAGTGCCCCAGGCTCTGTCCTCATCCTCCTCATCCTCATCTCACAAAGTCTGGTGGAGCTTTCTCTCTGAGTTACTGATAAATAAACTTCATCCAAGTGACCCTTCATCATCATCTATGCCACACACAGCAGAGCCCTCACTCAGTCCTCATCCTGAGTTGATCTAAGGCTACAAAAACTAATGAAACCTGAAGGACCTTTTTCCAAGTCATTAGGGCTCACAATGCCAGCGTTAGGCTCTCAGTCTATGCGCTTAATTAGAACTGGCTGACACTGTGTGGTAGCCAGCCCTAAAAACCAGAATTCAGATGGAGAAGGAATCTTAGAGAGCCAGGGACCCTCACAGGTATCCAAGCCTAGTTCAGAAACATCCAAAACCAAGGCTGGGAATTGAAGGAAGGGGATATTAGAAAGGAGAGGAAGCAGGAAATGACCAAAGGGAATCTGAGTGGGTGGGATTGCTCTGTAGCCTGGGCTGCTTTCGTGGGGAAGAGTTTCCAAGACAGGATTTCTTGGGAGCCCATTTCCGGTCGAAAGGCAGAATTCAGGAACTTGGGCAGTGCTTTTCTAAAGCCCCTGCAGCTGCCTGCTTGGATCCAGATGTGTGGGAGCCCCAGCTTCCCTGCAGAGGAATTCTCCTGGGGTCTCTCAGCGCTGGCTTCCACCCCAGCTCCCAGGCCCCGGAAGTGGGGGCGGGGGTGGAGGGAGCTCACCTCCTGCCTGCAGAACTGGGAAAGCTGTGGCTGCAGGCTCTGTGGCTGGCAGAGGGGGCGTGGGAGGAGAGGGGGTGTTGCAGGAGCCGGAGCTAGAACTAGAGGACACCACTAACCCTCGGCTGAAGACGGAGGGAAGCCAAAGACCCAAGCAATGAAAGCAGCATAAAAAGAGAAAGGGGAGTAACAGAGGTGGGTGGGTCCCTTGTCACCTTCTTCTGCTTTACTCCTTATTCTTTCCTAGATGCAAGACATGTGACAGTGGCAACCTGGGGCTTGAATCTGAGGAAGATGGGAGGGGTTGCTGAGACATCCACCCTTTAAAGAACTCCTGGCCTCCGTGGGGGTGATTGTGTCTGAGGTATGGGGCACTGCCCCGAGTCTTCCCTAGGTCCGCTCCAACAGAAAAGAGAGACCTGAGTCCCCACCCAGACTGGAGGCATCTATTCGGAAGCGGATTGCAAAGATAAGGTCTTGTACTGAGCCCGAGCACCTTGCCCAGAGCCCCGAACTCCGAACTCCATGGGAGAAAGCTTGCCCAGTTGCCACAAGGAGCAAGGCTGAGGGAAATGTGAGAGGCTGGCTGGAGTGGGGGGCAGCGCAGCCAGCAGCCAGGGACGCTTGGCCTCTCTTTTCAGCTGAACCAGTTTCTCTGGTTGTACAGACTGAGTACAATTGAAAGGCAGCTTCCCTTTTAAATAAAGGCAGCTGGCTACTTGGCCTCTGTCTCTTGTCCTGAGAGAACTTGGCTCTCCTTCTGTTCCAGTAGCTGCACTCTGAAGCTGGTAGGTCAGAACCCACTACTATGGCTCCCAAGTCAAGGGGCCTTCCCAACAGGCTGCCAGTCACTCAGAATTCAAAGGACTGAGGAAAGTCTAAGAAAAGTCCTCCTAAAGTCTAAAGAAAAGAGGGTGTGGAATGTCCTAGTTATTTTTGATCAACCCAAAGCTAAAGGAGGCATCCTGGACTTTCTCTGGTGACTCCTATGTGGGTATAATTGTTAGCACGAGGGTGAGTAGTCAAGGTTTTAGTGAAATACCTGTGTGGCCTTTAAATACGTATTTGAGAAAAATGTGACTGAAATTAGTTGAGCTTGTCTTTTGACTTGGGAAAGTGAGGAAAGCAACTATCTTCTGGTTTTTCTGGTTTTTGGCTCTACTGAGTAAGAGTATGGTAAAGGGGTTTGATGTAAGGTGATCTTTCTTCCCTACCTGAACCTGGTGTTGGAGAGCAGGAAAACTGAAGACCAGGGATAGGCTGGAAATAGAGATCAGGTGCAAAAGAAGAAAGACAGCAGATACATTTATAACTGCCTTTTTGAAAGTGAAAAATAGCCACATGTGAGATAATAGCATGTGTGTGACTGAAAGCTGATTAATCATTGATGTTACACTTTGTGAGAAGTTTCAGGATTGCTCTGGCTACTTAGACTTTCCTTTAAGCCTGAAGAAGTGGGTCACTTCTGGATTCTTCTTCAGTTATCTTAAATTTTTAAAAAGCACCTTGTTTCAGAGACAAAAAGGAATTCAAGCCACTGGAAGGTTGCTAAGTTCTGTGTTGCAAACTGAAATTTGTGACTTCTTGGATCATGGAGCCTAGAGATTCTTTCTGACCTTGCTAGGTGGAAGCCTGTTTTAGAGCCTTTAATTTTCTAGTCCACTTGTAATTAACTTTGAGTATGTGGACAAAAGTCTCCTTCTTGGGAACCCTTCCTGGTGACTGGCCTCTTCTACTTCTCCACAGTGTGCACAGGATTTATTTATGTTTGTTTATTATTGTATCATTGTCCTTGCATCCCAAGCCCTTCTGCCACTGTGTGTCCCCATTTATGCTGCAAGTGCCCAGTTCAGGAGTGTGACTATGTCAGAGGTAAAGAAAGAGGAGCGGCGACTTACACAGACCGAATCAGCTGACAGGGGAAGTGACGGGATCACATTCCCATGGCATTTTCACCACACGGGCTGTTGGGTTCCAGCGTGACTCTGATGTCATGGGGCCTGGGTAGGGGCTGTGGGGACTCACTCTCTTTTTCCCCTACTTTTCCCAGAATCACTACACAGAGACCTTATGACATGTTGTGAGTGTCTCTTCTATGACCCATAAATTAATACAGCTCATTTTATAAACTGAAATTGACATGTGAAAGCATGACATCAAGTTCCTTTAGAAAGGTGCTGGTAGCCTCAAAAAGAAGCCCTTGTAACATTCATTATAATTGTTTTAACTCATCACTCAAGGCACAAAAAGCCCTTCGGACCTTGATGCACATACTCTTTCATCTCTTCATCTTCCAGGAAGTGCATGTATCACAAAGAAAACTGCATCAACCATTTAGCATGTATGTTTTTCCAGTGTTTCTCTTGGTTTTTCTGCCTCCTGAGGAGATACCCTAATGTAAGAATTCCCACAAATATCTACTCTTCCCAACCCAAATCCTATGTTTCCCTTCCCGTCTGGGACTCTCTGACTCAGAACTAGGAAGAAGGACGTCCATAATTACCTGGATAACAATACTTACTGCCAGTTACAACGTCCCTAGTAGAGATGGGAGTGTATGGGTTTGGTAGGATGAAGTGGAATTGGAAATGGAAGCCAAATATCCGCCCCCTCATCACAGCTGTAGGTCCCATAATCACCAATAATGTAGGCGTCACCCCCATGGGTCCATGTGCTACAAGTTGGTAAGTCCTAACATGGGATAAAAAGGTAAAAATTCAGGGGTGTCAGGGTGGCTCAGTTGGTTAAGCACCTGACTTCAGCTCCAGTCATGATCTCCCAGTTCATGAGTTTGAGCCCCACATCAGGCTGTGTGCTTACAGCTCAGAGCCTGGAGCCTGTTTTAAATTCTGTCTCCTTCTCTCTCTCTCTCTCTCTCTCTCTCTCTCTCTCTCTGCCTCTCCCTGGCCCTCTCTCAAAAAAATAAACATTTTTTTTTAAAAAAGGTAAAAATTCAGGTGCGCCTGGCTGGCTCAGTCGGTTAAGCATCCAGCTTCGGCTCAAGTCATGATCTCACAGTTCGTGGGTTCGAGCCCTGGGTCAGGCTCTGTGCTGACAGCTCAGAGCCTGGAGCCTGCTTTGGATTCTGTGTCTCCTTCTCTCTCTGACCCTCCCCTGCTCACACTGTCTCTCTCTGGCTCTCAAAAATAAATAAAAAACATTTTAAAAAGTTTAAAAAGGTAAAAATTCAGATTCTGTAACCATATATTTATGCAAAATGACTTTAAAGTTAAAAAATAAGGGGCGTCTGGGTGTCTCAGTCTGTTGGAAGTCCAACTTAGGCCACAGTTCTAGAGTTCGAGCCCCACATCAGGCTCCATGCTGACAGCTCAGAGCCTGGAACCTGCTTCAGATTCTGTGTCTCCCTGTCTCTCTGCCCCTTTCCCACTCACGCTTTGTCTCTGTCTCTGTCTCTGTCTCTGTCTCTCTCTCTCTCTCTCTCTCTCTCAAAAAAATAAATGAACATTAAAAAATCATTTAGTTAAAAAATAAAAATGAACATTGGGGGTTCACTTCTGAGCATGTCCTACCCTGGAGAAGGGGTACTGATATTCTGCTCCACGATAGTTCCCCTCCAGAATCTTGATGCTGTTCTCTTCTGCCCTAAAAATACTCCTTCTCCTTTGAAGTGCTGTTCCTCTTTCAGTTAGTTGAGTGGCTGCCCTCTCTTTCAGACCAAACCCTAGGTTTTTCCTGAAGGAGGGCCCTACAAAAAGCATGGATCTGAAACCAGAGGAAGGGCTTCTTGACCAGAAGGGTCTAAATCATGGAAACTTAGAGATCGCTGAATAGATCTTCTTTTATAGAGGAGGAAGCTGAGATACAACCACTCAGTAGCAGGTCAGAACCGGAGCCCTTTTCCAGGGCTCTTTCCTCAACTCCGTTACTGTCTTTGTGGCGGGTGGTTTCTCACACTGTGGACACGGGCGAGGTCGACACAGCTGAGAAGGGCAGAGACAGTCCCTCAGTGGGAACCAGGTGTTGGCTGTGGGTCATCTGCAGTTCTGTGAGCCCTGTGGAACTGGACCTGCCTGACCTGCCGTTTGAAGGACTGTCCTGTCACATCTCTGTCTGACTCGGACCAGCTGGTGTGCATGTTCTTGATAAATATCTGTTCATGTTTCCCCTCTGGTTCAATTTTTTCAGAAGGTCCCTTTTCCTCCTTTCTTATCCCTTTCTTGAAATGTACCCTCTCAGGTGGAAACGAACCAACGAAATGCATTCCTGTCATTCTATCTTTGAATGCTGCTGGTTTTTATGTAACACACAAGGTTTTAATTCATTTGACAATTGTTTATGTGCTGCCTGTCAGCCCTGCACTAGGCACTGGGGAAGAATGGATGGGAATCATAATGGTGCTGACCCCATTTGGTGGTTGTGAGGATTAGTTAAGACAATGTACATAAAGGGATTAGCAAAACAGCAGGCATACAAAGTGGTTTAAAAAATATAGCTACTAATGGTAACAGGCATTGTAATACTAGACATAGACCCTGTCCTGAGGGGACTCCCACCTAAATATCTGTGGGTCCTGGGTGGTAATACTGTAAGTCTACGTTTTTAAACAATTTCACGGTCTTGGTTCAAACCATTGTCAGCTGTGCCTCAATGCTGTGGCATCATTACTGTGAGGAAGAAAGTTTGTGATCTAGAAGTATGATAGGGATCTCCTTCCTCCTTTTATTAAACCAAGTTTAAAAAGAAACACATAACTCTCCTAATATTACAATCTCTGTGTGTTACGTGAAAGAACATTCCAAAAATGCTACTGGCAAGAACCCTAAGCATTCCTGAGTTATTCTTCTCTGAGGGAGCGCACAAGGTACAAGAATTAGAGCATAATTACACCAATTTTAAAATTCAGATCCTGAGAACCTACCTGATATAAAAACATATCACTTCTTTCCTGCCCTTTGACCTTGGCTAACAGTCTAATGATACACATCTTACTATTTGCCTATCATATGCAAAGCTTTGCTAGTCTTCTTTTTTTTTTAATATTTATTTATTTTTAAGAGAGAGAGAGAGAGAGACAGAGGGTGAGTTGGGGAGGGGCAGAGAGAGAGAGGGAGACAGAGAATCTGAAGCAGGCTCCAGGCTCTGAGTTGTGAGCACCCAGCCTGATGTGGGGTTCGAACCCACCAACTGTAAGATCATGACCTAAGCTGAAGTCATATGCTTAGAGTCGGATGCCTAACCGACTGAACCACCCAGCCACCTCTTGGCTAGTCGTCTTTAGGCTGTTTTTGCCTAGACAGAAATCACCACATGCCACCCACAGCCGCCCCCACAGTTCTGAGGTTTGTCTAGTATCTTGTGGATGGGGGACATGGGTAGCTGGCTGCCCCACTGGGTCTATTCAGTGACCAGTGGAGGATATCCTTCCTGGTTGACAAGTAAGCTTCTGTGTTATACCTCGTGGAAGGAGGGGGAGCCCTGGTCACACCTGTGAGACAGCAAGAAGGCTGCCAGGTTGGCTTCAGCCAGGTAAAAGAGCAAAGATCACAGTTACAGAACAGGTTGGTCCACATTCTTCTTGCTTTCCTGGTGACCGCACTGAGGAAGCTGTCCAACTGAGAGGAAGGGAAACCCCTTCTACCGCTGGGTTGAAACAGTACCTCATAAAACATTTCTGTTTCCAGGTGTCTGCTTTCTGTGGGGCAGGATTAGTTGGAAGCACGTGTTTGTTCTGCAGCACCTGTGTGTAACAGGCTCTCAGGACATTCCCAACATCTGCCCTCCTGTCGTTAGAGCCTCCATATTGCTCCGCTGGAAAAAGGGATATTATCTTGCCCCATCCAAAAGGGAACCAAGCCTCACTGTTGTAAAGAATGGCAAACACTCCACCTCTGCACAAACTTTGGACCTCAGTCCCACACTTGTGCCGTGCCTCTTTCTCTTCTCTCTCTACTGGGAGCAGAAAGTTTTGAAGAATAACCACTGGGGAACATGCTAGAAATACAGATTCTTGACTCCATTGACTCAGACCCTGCAGTCTGTGTTTTAGCAAGCCCTCCAGGGGGCTTGGTTTTTTTGTCTGCTTGCTCTTTTTCTTTCTACTCTACACTGCCCCCCTCCCTCCTCCTACCTTCCCGATCTCCCAGCCCCAGCAGAAGCATTCTGTAACTGAAGAGGTCTTGCTTCCCTGGGGACTCCTGCTCTGAGAAGTGGGGGAGGCCCCCCGTGAGGCTCACTTTCACTTGTGAGACAGGAGTAGGAGCTAGGAATCCCCTATGTTTTTCATGAGCTCCTTTACTTTGTTTTGCTTTTATTATTTGCTTTTATTTCATTACTCTTAAAGCTAACTGTGCTCACTGCAGAAAAAATCAAAAGTTAGGCAAACAGACCATAAAAACATAACTTTTATAGCATAATCCTAACCAACTAGAAACAACTACTTAACTACTTAACACATCCTTTTCTATATGTTTACCCCCTTAATAATGGGTTCATCTCTTGCATGATGCTTTATAACTTGATTTCACTTAATCTCCTGAACATCCTCCCAGGTCGAGGCATTTCCAAGGTATCTTTGATGGCTGCACAGTGTTTCACTGCAGACAAGCCTTGATTGACCGTTGTTAGCATTGATGGTTAAATGTTAGTATAATGGTTAAAAGTTTAGTGAAGAGGGATGAGGAAGAGCCCTGGGTAGAGAAATAGATCTTGCCAGAATCAGATTCTACAGCAGACTGATGCTTGTCCTGTAGTTTACACATTTCCCCTCCCTATATTCCACCTTCCCTTTTCTCAGGATACATGATTTATATATCTCCAGAGAGGTCAGGAGATGAGCATGCACTGTGGCAAGGGTGCAGGTTCCCCCCACTCATCCCTCCCTTCTTAGGCAGAGTTAGTGTTCTCACTCCTTAGGCTTCTGATTGATCATCAGTCACTTTCACTGAGCAGGCCTGGGGATTTTTCTTTTCTTTTTTTAATTGTTTTGAGACACACCTTTGAAAATAGGTCATTTAAAAAATATTGTAACTGGAAGAGAGCCTTGATTCCGTTTTTTCCTAGAAAAATCATACGTAAATGTTGGGAAAGCATTTGGAAATACAAATAAATGAAAATAAAATCTCATTACCTAGAGATAGCCATAGTAACACTTTGAATAAGCTTTTTTATCTTTTTTCCCATGTGTCTATTTTTTTCCAGAAATATGCCATAATAGTAGTATAAACTTCCTTCATATAACATATTGAACAACTTCAATGATGCTTTTTCTATATTCATTCAATGAAATGCTGGAGTCAGTGCTGTTCAGGTTGAGATCGTTAAATATTCAGGGTTTTGAGAGCGGATTGTTAAATCATTGGTAGCTTGAGATCAGCCATGATGGGGAAGTCATGAGATACCACAAATCAAGGTTTCTTTGTTTTATTCGAAGAGCTGGTTTATCAGCACACATTAGATTTACATTGTAATTATGTCTTTTTTTTTTAATTTTCAATCTGTTTTTGGTTGTTTCTACTTTTTGCTATTCTAAGCAATATTGTAATGGCCAGTCTTATAGTTAAATCTTAGCATACACCCATCATTACTTCCTTAGGATGAATCCCTAGAAATGGGGTTTCTCAATCAAAGAACATCCAGAATTTCACAACTTGTTGTTGCCAGTTAACCCTCACCCCCACCCCTTTGAAAGGAAGAGTGCACTGCTTTTTGTTTTAGGAGGATTTATGAGAAACCTCTAGGACCAGGAATTTCATCTCTCCTGTTGTTTGCTTCTGTTTACATTTTCTGAATTAACTTAATTCTTTTTATAGGAAACACCCTGGCTGAGAGCCTTTGATTCTTAGGCTACATACTGATATGCAAGTTGTAAAAAATACATTTTGTGTTTGTACTGGATTGAGAGGCAATGTTTCATGATGATTAAGAGCTTAGACTCTGGGGCCAGAATGAGTTTGAATCCCAGCTCTGCTACTTATCTGTATGACCTTGTGCAAACTATACAAACTCTTTGGCTCATTTCCTCATCTGGAAAATGGAGATCATCAAGGGATCTAGTCTTGGGATTTCTACAAGGCTTAGATGAGTTGACATATGTAAACTGCTTAGAACCCGGCACATGGTAAATTCTAGGTAACTGTTTGATTATTATTAACATTAACAAGTATATAGAAGTCTCCGTGGAACTGTGCCAACTGTCACATTCAGATGATTTCATTAGCTCCTTCATCATATATGAGAAATTGAGCTGAGCATTTCTTGTATCAACCCCCAAATATTTGAGTACCATGTGGCAAGTATTGAACTAGTGACAGTAGAGAACTTAAAATGTTTTCATCCCCTTGAGGATCTTACAGTCCAACTTGGGAGCTGCTCCATAAATATGAAACAGTAAATAATAATGATAATAAATGAGGGGAATAGTTGCTGAGGACAGTAAGAGGAGAGATACTCCAAGGTCCTACCTGACTGCTGACTAAAATAATTATGCAAAATCTGCTGGGAGCACAGTGGCCTGGGCTGGTCTGGGAGGACTTCTCAGGAGATACAAGGTTCTCTCTGAGCCCTAGAGGGTAAGATGGGGTATTTAAAGGGCTGAGTATATGGTGAGAGCAGAGCCATGGGTATGGGCAGGGGACCCAAAGAAAAGTAGGTCAGAACTGCCTTCTAGGAGTGCACTGTCCAATGCAGTGGCCATTATTCATATGTGGCTATTGAGGACTTGGATTGAAGCCAGTCCAAATTGAGATGTGCTGTAAGTATGAATTACATATCAGATTTCAAAGATTTAATACCAAAAAAAAAACATTGTATGAGAATCTCAATACTTTAGGTATTGATTGATTGCATACTGAAATGATAATATTTTGGAGATATTGGGTTAAATACAGTGTATTAAAATTAATTGCTCCTGTTTATTTTTACTTTTTATCATGACCCTAGAAATATTTAAATTATGTAAAATTTATATAACATTATTTTATATTATATAAAAAAATAAAATCATATATGTGAGTCACATTTATGGCTTGCAATTTATTTCTGTTGGACAGAGCTGTCTGAGAGCTGGTGGTCCATGATACATCGATGTCCCAGAGTAGGAAGTTTCCATCCCATCCCAGGCCAATCCTAGGCCTCCTCCCAGCCATCTCCATAATTGTAGGAGGATGCAGTCTCTCTCTCTGATGCTGGAAGATGCCCACGGGCCTTCTCAACTAAAACTTTCAAAAGAGGCAGTTACATATTTTCATTTCTAAGCAACATAGTTTGTGAGGAAATGGGGCTTAAATTGCAAGTTCTCCTACAAAGCTCAGACAAGCCTGCTTTTAGGAACATAACTGGGGAAGATCTTGAAAACAGCACTAAAAACAGGAAGAGTGACAATGTGCAACTATCTCCCAAACCTATAACCTCTCAACCAATACCCTCCAATCCTGCTCCTTTATGTGGCAAAAGCAGCATTGCTGGCCCACATGTCCCCAGAGTCTGAGGAAGAAGCTGGGTGCTGTGGCAGGGCAGCATGGAGACACAGAAATGTAACTAGGTGGGTCGTGGATCCCAGGCTGAACTCAGGCAGGTTTTATTTTGTCCTTTAGCTACATGATGTATGAGTGTTCAGTTGTAGCATCCTGAGCAGCATTTTTTATCTTTATTTTTGTCCTCATGCAGCATCACCAGGTGCCTAGCTGAGCACAGTGCTATCCAGAGTATTGGGGTCATTTCCCTATTTGTCTAGAGAAAGCTGTATATGTAGCCTGTCTTGATTATACATCATAGAATGCTAGAATTTTACAGCATCTCAGCTCATATAGTTCTCAGTTTTATCCATGGGAAGAATTCTTTGGAAAAAAGAAATGACTAATATGAGGCATCAACTGGTAATTCATAAAATGAGATCATTCTGTCTGTAGCATATTGCTTGTGTTTCTTAGAGAAGATGGTGAAAGGTAGAATAGTCCTGTCATTTGTTTGGGGGGATGGAGAAGGTAGAGACACTGGATCAAGTCTGAGAGGAGATCCAGCTCTTTGGAAGGAATCTAAGGGCTGGGGACCCCAGTGAATCAGAAATCACTTTTAGCTTCCTGGAACTATGTGCTAGCTCCCTGCTCTAGATTTGCTCCTGTAGAAACCTGCCCCATGGTGTCTGCTTACATCTGGTGTTCCTAAATGTCTGGAGGAATTCTGGGGGAACTTATCTGCTCTGAAATCACAGCTGGACTCCCAGAATTTATAACTGAGGGCTAGGTCCCACTGGCTCTGATGAAATCAGGGTCTGCCCCTTTAGCCTGGAGTCCCCAAGCAAGACTAGCCAATACAGGGGACCTTCTTGGGACATCTCAAAGGGCCTTCCTGTGACCTTCCAAGTGAAATTGAAGGTCAAGTTGATCTGAAGCTGACTTGGAGAGCCAGTGTGCTCTAGTCTAATCAGGTTCCCATGAGGTCTTCCTGGAGAACCCAGGATGTCTGTGGCTGCCACAGTGTTCCCGGGAGACTACCCAAGGTCTCCTGCACTGGTCATTTCTGACTCCTCCAGGACTGGGGGATAATCAGAAATCATAGCCAGAGAACAGAGTAGATAGACATGGCAGTGCCCTCAAAATATTACAGTTTAGAGGGGACAACAGATATCACATACCTTTTTCTAAGTGTCTCAGAGGATGCTGGTGAGTATCTGTTGGTAGGAGGGGGGCGGGATTTAGATTGGGGCAATAGGAACCCTGCCTGAGGAACTAACGTAAGTACCCAAAGTCTAGTTACTATCACTCTTCTGGTCCCCAGATGAGTATTATTTGCATTCTGGACCAAGCTTAAAGAGTTTTTCCAAAAGGTTTTGCTGAATATTATGGGAAAACACAAGAGAAGTAGAATAAAAGAAGCATAAGGCCAGATGGTTTTCTACAGTCATGTTTTTGGTACCTTCTTTGAAGCTGGCTTGCTTCAAGGGCTCATGTGCCATCCTTAGGTCCCCAGGCACCAGAGGAACCTGTACTGTGTCCATAGGGATCATTGCTGAGGCCCTCCCTTCCTAATTCATGATATGTGGATATGTCACCTTGTGATCGGAGCCCCCCTTCCTATGTATTTTGTCCCTGGAATCCAGCTAAAGGGGCCAGATTTCCATTCACCATTCCACACTGTGGGCTCTCCCATCTGGCTTAGTTTCTGCTCTGAGGCCTTGTCACCCACCATCACTGCCTCCCACAGTGATCCGTCACTGATCATGTGCACCGGCAGGTCTCCACTGAGGCTAAGTGGCCCTGTCTTGGCAATGCTGCAGACCTGACTCTACAACACGTGGGACACTGTACCCAGGAGACCCTGAGATCTTTCCCAATTCCCATTCCAAAGGGGATTTAAAAAATATGTTTACTTGGATTCTGCCTGACAGTAGGGGAAGACCTCAGTAACCTTTTGAGGGTTTTTCCCCCACCTTTCTAATTTGTAGGTGCCTTTTTATGTGTGTGCAGTATGGCTAGGAAGTTCTACCCCCTTCTCAATTTAACTTCCATCTTAACCACCAAATAGTGCTTCCATTTTAGAGTGGCAGCAGCCAACTCTACCAGGGTGTCTGTGGATCTCTTCAAACTGCCAGTTTCCCAGCCCATTCCCAGTGAGGTGGTCAGGGCTAAATTTAACCATGACCTTCTGCCAGCATACTCAAGCTAGGGCTGCAAGAGCAAAATCAGAGCTGGACTGTTCTCAGAGGGGTGTGTGTGTGTGTGTGTGTGTGTGTGTGTGTGTGTGTGTGTGTAGGAGTTAAAAAGAGAAGGTGAGCAAAGCTTCCCCAAAGGCCAGAGCAGGCCTGGGGGAAGAGTCGATACTCAGGGAAGGGAGGCTATAGTCATCCCAAGTGACTATTGGAATTTATACCAGCTTGGCCGGGCCTCGTGGGGATAATCAGCCAAATTCTCCACCCTCTTGGTTTCCTCCCACTGTAAAGTATCCGTGACGTAACTCACCTGGATTTGTAATTACCATGGCTGCCTGCCAAGCATTATACCACAATTATGTGCTCACTCTTGTCTCTTACTCCACAATTACTGATCTCAGGTTTATGAGATACAATCTGTGCATTGTCTTGTATAGATTTTATCTCTTGTTTACTTGTCTGGCTTGCATCTTTTTCTGTATCAATGGATACATATGTCAAACACAGGACAAGGGCAGTGTCTGTAATTCTGTTGGTGGAATGGTTTTACACATTTTTTATACCAAAAATGTATAAATGCAAAGCATTGAAAGTGGTTTAGTCTATAAAATTTAGCTCATTAGAATTTAGTCACACCTCTAATTTGTATTTATAGTCATGATCCTATACCATAAAACTTATATGCATATATGTGACACCGTATATATATACATGACATTTTTAGAATGGCTCAGCTTAGGACTCAAATAGGACAATCTTCTTTTTTTTTTTTTTTTTTTTAAAGTAGGCTCCACACCCAGTGTGGGGCTTGAACTCATCAAGACTCACATGCTGTTCTTGTACTGACTGAGCCAGTCAGGCACCCCTCAAATAGGACAATCTTTAATTTTCAGTTTGATCTTTAACAACAGTTTGGAAGTAATGTAGAGGTAGGCTTGGAGCGGGTGCCTTGAATCTGTGTCTTTCCAAAATGCCTTGGCTTGTAGCTGAGAGAAGAACCAAACTATAGAGTTTCTGGAACTGGGGTTCTGGCAATCTCTGACTGTGCCGATCACAACAGGGGCGTGACTAAGGAGGGAACACGAATCCAGCTGGCTCTCTTGTGTGAATCTGTCATTTTCTGTAGGTAAACTAGAGGAGTTCTCCAGGCAATCTTCTATTTAGCTCTGATCTCCAAGCGAAGGGCCCACTGCATTAAGGAGGGTCAAACTGGTTCCACTGGGCAGCACTTACTAAGTGCATTGCATTAGTCTAGTTACTGAACTTTTTTATGCCAATTTCTTCATCTGTATTCTTGGGGAAATATAGGTATCTATCCATAGAGTATTTGTGAGGATTCAAATAAAAAAGATGTGGACTGTGTGTGACACTTAGTATATAGTTCCTGGCTTCTTGGCACATAGAACGCACTCGATAAATGCCAGTTTATGAACAATGATATTTTTTCTTATTGTTAGATATTTCTCTGACTTACAAGACATTTCTCTGACTTACTTAGGTGAGCCATTAAGTGGGATGGAGGGTTAGTGAATATTTTTTAAAACTCTCTGGAAAAAAAAAAACCTCTCTGGGAAAACAGACTTGTAACTTAGACTCGTAATTACTGGACTTTTGCTCAGTTTTTGGCCCCTAGGAGTGTCCCCATTTAAAATAAGTTCCTAATCTGGTGGGTCATAGGGCTAATTTAGGTTAACAGTTTTTATTAAGAACAAGATAAAAGTTGGGGCACCTGACTCTTGGTTTCAGCTCAGGTCATGATCCCAGGGCTGTGGGATCAAGCACCAAGTTGGGCTCGATGCTGAGTGTGGAGCCTGCTTAGGATTTGTTCTCTCTCCCTTTGCCCCTCTCCCCCACTCATGCATGCACTCTCTCTCTCTAGAAAGAGAGAGAGAGAGGGGCCTCCTCCCTACATCTGGAGGCCAGTGTGTTGGGTGCTTAACCAATTCTTCAGCAGATCGCTGCTAAAGATCTTTATTTATTAGTCTATATTTACAATTTCTTAGTTTAGTGCATGCCATTATCCTGTATTCATGTCCAAAGCTAATCATCTTAGATGTGTTTCTTTAATTAGTACAATTATCAGCTGTGTTCTGGTAAATATCTGATCTGCTGTTTATGGGTCAAATTTCTGTTCGGTCATCAGTTACCAATCAGGACTTCTTGTATTCAGTAACCACATTTATCACTTTTAGACCAAAAAAAAAAAAAAAAAGGAAGAAAGAAACTTGACATTTTGGTTAAATGTGTTATTGGTTGGATTTAGATTACTTTCTGCAATAGTGAAACTCACTTATAGATCTTCAGGTTCAGTGGGAAGAGGGAAGTCAAAAGTCCCCCAGATTGACTCCCCATTAGGGCCTGTATACACTGAGTCCTGTCAGGTGCAGGAACAGGATTTCTCCGTACCAAGCTGGGCAATCTGGGATGCCCTCGTGAAGGGAAAGAGAAGTGGGTACCGGAGAGGCGGCCAGCTTGTGTCCTCCCTTGACCAGTGTGCATCTTCATCTGCTGAGAAACTGCAGTGAGGTTAAGTAAGCACAGCCGAAGCCCCTCTGCCTCTCATGTCGTATGCGCTCAGAGAGTGAGGAGGATTGTGCAGGTGAGGCCTGGTGAGGAAGTGAGACAGGGGCTGGGTCTTGAAGGGGCGGGAGAGGGGGCATATCCTTCATCTAAGAAGTTAGGCAAGTAGGCAACGGAAATAGCATGAGGGAGGACACAAAGTTCTGGGTGTGAAAGGAGCGTTATGGAAATGAGTAGATAGTGATCTACCACGCGACTCTAGTATCTCCTATGGTCTCTGGCTTCTGGGAGGCAGCCTGCACGTTTCACAGATGAGAAGACTGAGGCTCAGAGAGTAAACCATTCTCCCAAGAGCATGTGGGTAATAAGTGGAATCGTGGTTTTCCTCTCCAAGTTCTACTCTTTCTCCTGCTTACCCTGCTGCCCAACTAGATTCTGATCCTTGTATCAAGTTCCATTTTTTTTATTTCCCATCCTGGAATCTGGTACAGTTCCATATTATGTCCCTGAAACTGCAGGATGGCTTAGCAGTTCCAGAAGCAGCCTCTCTTGTGGAGTATTACTTTTATTTTCATATATAAACCCTGTGCCGCCAAAGGTCTTAACATAAGCATTGCCTGGCATACACACACCACACGTTTATACCCTAAATAGCAGAGGCCTAGAAATGTTTGTCTACTTTTGCCAACATCTGACTGTGATTATCTTTAACCACAGTCACACTGTTTGTCTCTTAAAATAGCACTGACTCTCCCAAGGAGGCTGTTTCTGGTTGTCACAGCCTTCCAGAACTCTGTTCCACCTGCCTTCTCCTGGTGCCCTTGGCAGCCTGTGATTTACTATGATTAATTTCACTGTTCCCTTATGTTGACCCTCTGGAGTTCTTCCTTAGGAGTCACTGACTTCTCCTGGTGGTCCCAGAGCCCACCTGTTGACTCAGGTATAGCTCTCCCTGCCATGTCCATCAGCCTTTTTTTCCTTCCTACTCCTGGCTCTGCCCTCAGGCCATGTCAGTATGCAGGGGTCAACTTTGCACTTCCCCAGAGAAGAGCAGCCTAAAGGCCAAGCTATGTCTGCCCTGTGGGATGGACCTGGCCAAATTTTGAAAGGGAGTATCTCTTCCCATTGCCCCCCAGCATGGGTATTAAAATTTGTCCTTGTGTTGGGCTCTGCCTCCCAGAAACTCAGTATTCCTCTATACCAGGCCCAGGTTCCTTTGCTTTAAAGTAAAAACCTGATTTTGACTTTGACCTTGATGAGAGTAAAAGGAGGGAATGAAGAAACTTATAGTTTCTACCTTTGCATCACCCTGCCCACCCTCCTCCATCCCTTAGAACGATACATCATATCAAGCTAGGGGAAACCACACCTGGTAGAGCCTAATGGTCTTATAAACCATCACTAGGATCAAGGGAATGAACATCAACTTACACACGGGACTCTGGGTTGTGTGCAACTGTGCTTGGATGCTTCCACTAAGAGATCCTTTTTCTGAAACAATTGGGGCGACATGTGGGTGGCAAACACAAAAGCCAACAGAGTAAGAACAGTGAAAAAATAGATGGTCAGGATTGCTTTCCCATTTTTCAGGCTTGTGCTATGATTTGAACAGTGTGTTCTCCAGAGTGGGGGCATGGAGGTTGCCCGTTGAGCTCTGGTAAGAGCAACTCTCGGTGCCACTGTTGGACGATACAGCTCTCCCTGAGCCACAAAGGTCCTCTCCGCATAACCTCATAAAAGTAGAATTGAAAGTTGAGGTGCCTAATTGTGGAAAATAGGTTTGGGAGATGAAGATTACAGATGAGCTCATGAAAGCCCTATAAATATTTTTATGATCCTTAAAATAAATTATCCCGCTAAATGTAAGGAGAAGGAGAGCCATGCAATTTCCGATCTGTTGGAGTAGAAGTTTCAAATTTTCCTAATGTGAAATTTGAACTAGATGCTTTTCAATTCATTTTTGGGTGTAGATAATGGGTGTATTAAGACAGTTTCACCCCTACCCCCACTGTGGTCCCTCATCCAGATGGGGCTCAAAATTTTATAAGAGTATAGGCTTTAGAGTCCAGCAGACCTGCCTTGAATACTAGCTCTGTCATTTACCAGCTCTGCCACGTGCCATAGGGACTGAGCATGTCTAGGCCATGTTCCCATCGGCAGCAAAACGGACATAATAGCACCTATGTGCATGTTATGAGAATGTATCATGTACAGTGTTACTGAGAATGGCATTGAAATACTAAGCATATCTGTCATGTTTTAAGTTCTCATAATGAATAGCATAGGGACGCCTGGGTGGCTCAGTCGGTTAGGTGTCCGACTTCAACTCGGGTCATAATCTCATGGTCAGTGAGTTCGAGCCCCACACTCGGTTCAGTGCTGGCAGCTCAGAGCCTGGACCCTGCTTTGGATTCTGGGTCTCCCTCTCCCTCTCCACTCTTCCCCCACTCACATTCTCTCTGTCTCTCAAGAATGAATAAATGTTAAAAAAAAAAAAAACTTTTTTAAAGAATAGCATATAAAGCGTACAGACGGATGATTGTAAACCATGGTTGTACATGTACAAGGGGTTAAAGTGGTAACTTTTGTATAAATTCTGTCATGATAAAGACAATTTTAAAAGCACACCCCTTAGAAGGCTGCTTAGCAGCGCTCGCCCTGCTGCTGGAAGATGTCGCAGGTTACGTAGCAGAACTGCAGATGCTCCTCGGCCTTGCGCTCCTTCAGGGCTTTGCCGCAGCGCAGGGTAAAGGGCACCCTTCCCACCTCTCATTCTCCACGTAGAGGACAATGGGCGCAAAGGTGACAGTGGTGGAGCCGCAGGGCACCGTGGGGTCGTCCAGGTACCCTCCCGGGGACTCCCCGTCTCCACCAGCATTGCCCACATACTGGCCCAGGACCACGTTCTCGGCCCACACCTCAGAGATGCACTTTAACACCTTGACCTTCTCGTCGCTGACATATCCGAGGCAGTGGGGGCGGGCTTCTCCGTGGCCACCAGACACAGAATCTGGAGCAGGTGGTTCTGCATCACATCCCGGATATGTGTGATATATGTGACAGAAAGCAGTTTATTAATTTATAAGAAACTGGAAGGAAGCTCACCAAAACATGTTATATGGAAGGATTCTGAATGCTTTTTTTAATCCTCTTAAATTTTAATTTTTCTAAATTCCTACAATAACATTATTTACTTCTGCAACTGGGAGGTATTAAGTTACAACAGAAGCCTAAGTGGACAGAAGCATAGCTACACAAAACAATGGCAGGCCACCCACTCTGTCAAGCAGGTGCCAGGACTCCTCTTTCCCCACCGGCCCTGTCGTTCTTGGGACTGATGAGGGCAGGGTCACAAGTGCAGCCTCTCCCTGTCCTCGACCCGCACTGCCCTCTGCCCTGATCAGATGTCTACCATATCCACGGCCCACAGTCAGTGGAGTGGGACAGTGCGGATGGCTCTTCATACCCACCCCTCCGAGCTGCGGTGACGACAGGTGCCAATTCAGTTTTGACTCCCGACTACAGAGTTTCGGTACCTTAGGGCTTTTTGGTGTCATGCATTTCGTAAAGATGCATGTGCACCCAGAGGTGCTTTTCAGTCCCTGTGCTTCATCTGTGGCATTGTGATGTGTCAGAACACCCAGGAGCAGAGCAGCAACAGGCCCTCCCTCTGGCCCTCACCCCTTCCCATTGCACATGACTGAGATTCCCTTCTCCAGACACACGCAGTAGGATGTTAATCTGGACACAGCCTCTAACCTCTCCTGAGACTTCACTGGAAAATCTGCTTGTTAACTTTATCCCCTTATCATCTCAATGCCCAGCAGACTTCTTCTGATTATCTACAGCATGAATGATTTAAAGATACTGATGAACCTAAATATATTGAAACTTAAAACACATAGAAAAAGAAAATCACATTTACTGGAGTTTTTGCAAGAAGGGATTTATGCTTTGGAGTAATTACTACATAGTCTTTATATGGGACATTTTAGGTCTCTAAACTTTGGTTTTCAGTGATATCCTCTCTTAGATGGGGATCCACAATGGCGACATGTGGCCCAGAGGACCACAGGAACTGCCCCCAAAACCAGAGCCTGAGATCTCTCTGCTTTCACACGTCTGACAAGCCCAATGCTCCCACAGCACGCTGCATACACGGAGCAATGAAAATCCCCGGCTGTAAGACGTGTGACGAAGCATCTTCTTAATTCTTTCTCATAGACCTGTCTCCTTAAAAATTCCGTAATTTTGTTTTGTTTTTGTTTTTTTGTTGTTGTTTTTTTACAATAGTTTATTGTCAAATTGGTTTCCATATAACACCCAGTGCTTCTCCCCACAAGTGCCCCCCACCATGACCCTCACCCCCTCCCCCCCTCCCCCTCCCCTTTCAGTCCATGGATCGTCTCCAGTATTCAGTAGTCTCCCTTGATCTGTGTCCCTCACTCTTCCCCGCTCTCGTTCCCCCTTCCTCTCCCCATGGTCCCCTGCCAGGTCTCTCCTGTTAGACCTATGAATGCAAACATATGGTATCTATCCTTCTCTGCCTGGCTTATTTCGCTTAGCATGACACCCTCGAGGTCCATCCGCTTTCCGTAATTTAGATTTATAAGATACAGGAAGTTTATAAGACAAATATAACATGAGTTCTTTGAGATTTCTCCTTTAAAACATTTTCCCTGACATTAAAGTAAGGTCAATTATGTCTGCAAATAACATTATAAATAAAAATAATTACAAAGGATTTCAGACAAATAGACACTGTAAAAGAAGTTAGGACAAATAACAAGACTGGGAGAAAATACTTACACCCTATGTAATAGACAAAAGAGTAATACTCAAAATACATAAAAAGTTTTATAAATCAATAATTAAAAAGTCAACAACCCAATAGAAAAGTGGGCAAAAGTTATAAACAAGCAGGACTTTTAAAAAAGCAACAAACTTTGAAAAGATAATATCAGTACTAATCAGAAAAATACAAGTAAAAATAGGATAACTTTCACCCTTCAGATTAGCAAAATTATAGATAACGGGGTAGAGAAGTAGACAGTTGTGTACTCATGGAAATATAAACTGATAAAGTCTTTCTGGAGGGCCATTTGGCAGAATCCATGCAACTGAAAATATATCGTTTGACCTCCTTCTAGGAGTATGCCCTAAAGAAGCTCTCCATCTGTCCCAGGATGTCCAGGTGGTAATTTTTGTAATAACTGACAAAGAGATGAGCAGTAGTATTATTTCCATTAGGGGAATGGTACATTTTTACTGCAAAATACTATGCAGCCATCGAAACAAACAAAAAAGAAAATACAGACAGGATATCTTATACTTGTTGAATGAAAAAGTATATAGAAACTTTCAACTATATAGCATGCATTGCTTTGTGCAAGAACCGTGTATGTGTACATGTCTGTGTGTGTGTGTGTGTGTGTGGGAGAGAGAGAGAGAGAGAGAGAGAGAGAGAGAGAGAGAATGCATGGAAAATGGTCTAAAAGTCATGTATCAGCCATGGTTATCTCTAGATAGGAGAGTGGGATTGGGATACAGGGCAGTAGCTGGGAAGGAATTGGAGAGAGATGAAGGACTTTTTACCCTATAATAAGATCAGTTTAAAACTTCATGTGCACATATGTACATAGAATGTACTTTTTAAATGTTTGTTTATTTTGAGAGAGAAAGAGCGAGCAAGAGAGCACATGCAAGAGGGGCAAGGGCAGAGAGAGAGGGAGACTTAGAGTCCCAAGCAGGCTCCATATTGCCAGTGCAGAGCCTCAAACCCACGCATCATGAGATCATGACCTGAACCACCGAGGTGCCCCTCAAGTAATACATATTTATACAGAAGGTAATTTTGAAAACATAGGAAAAATTAAGGAAATATATCACCTATAATTCAGAATAGCTTGACTTTAGTTACTTACCTCTCACTCTTCCATACGTACATTATGCGTGTGTGTGTGTGTGTGTGTGTGTGTGTGTGTTTATGTATGTGTGGGTCCAGTTCATACTCAACACAGCTAGTTCAGTTTGATACTCAATATTGTATCCTGTTTCTTTTTTTTTTAATGTTCATTTATTTTTGAGAGAGACAGAGTGTAAGCAGGGGAGGAACAGAGAGAGAGACACAAAATCTAAAGCAGGCTCCAGGCTCTGTGCTGTTAGCACATAGCCCGACGCAGGGCTCAAACTCACAAACCATGAGCTCATGACCTGAGCCAAAGTCATACGCTCAACTGACTACACCCCACTGTATCCTGTTTCTATCACTCAATGTTGTCTAAACATTTTCCCATAGTTTTACGAATTTAGTCTCTAGTGCTACCTTTGAATGTTTATTATAAATTCATACCCTTTAAGGCTCTAGAACAGATGGCCATGAGGAACAGGTACCTGCAGACTGAGCGCCTGCCCTGGCTGCCCAGGAGTGGTCAGTGGAGGGCAGTGAGGTCAGGCATGAGGACCACCTGCTGGAAATCTGAGGAAACCGTGTAGCATCCTCTTTCCCCTTTCACCTTCTCTGGTTATCAGTGGACCTATTGTTTTTCTTTCTCCCCAGCTCAGGCTGTAACTCTGACTTCTAGGAGCTGCTTTCTCTGCTGTGGGCCTGCCTGAGAATTGGGGCCAAAGGGCAAGATTTGAAATGTTGGTCCTCCCCTGGAGTGATGGCATCTGAAAGGCCGTTTAGAACATAGAGTTCAGTCTCTCTCTCTCTCTCTCTCTCTCTCTCTCTCTCTCTCTCTCTCTCTCTCCTCCCCCCCCTCCCTCCCTCCCTCTCTCTGTTTTAAAGGTCAAAGGAAAGGGCTGATGCAGATCATCTAGAGTTGTTCTCCCATTTGGTAGATTGGTAAACTGAGACTCAGCAAAACTGGGATTGGCCTAAAATCATGTAGCAAGTTAGCAGTAAAACTAGAATCCTCCCCTGGGATTCTTGGTGTGGCCCAGTGCTCTTTTTACTCTACTGTGAAAAGTATCTAAGCGCCATTCAGGCTGCCTGGAGCCCTGAGACTTAGGCAGCAGCACCATGGGCTGAAGAAGGGTCACCAGGACCATAGTTTTAGTTCATTCATTCAGCAAATATGCTGCTCTATGCACACATACACAAATATGAATAAATGTTCTAAAGTGGTGTAGATGTAATTATTACATGGTGGTAGGTTTACTGAAACTTTGTTTTTTCCTATAATGGCTATGTATTACATTTGAAAGTTTGACATTTTTTAAAGTCCTCCTGTTCCTTTAAATATTTTTAATTTTCAAAGTCATGAAGTACTTCCTAATTTTAGCATAAGAAATGGGTGCAACATTTTGTGACCAGACAAATCCTCTCTCCTAATGTGAGTCTGATGGTTCTGGGGTCTCGGACCTGAGTTCATGAATGTCCTGTGTGTCATGCCATGAACTTGCTTACACTTGTCATGCACATCTGTGAAAGAGAGAGAGAGAGAGAGAGAGAGAGAGAGTGTGTGTGTGTGTGTGTGTGTGTTTGCACTTGCTGGGATCTGCTGCTGCCTCTGTGACTGATGAGAGGCAGCAGGTTACAGAAGGGAGTAAGGAGTCCATGCATTCGCCCTTCGCTACTGTCGGTGAAGAAAAGTGAGCGAGAATTCCTGGAGCAGATGACTCAGACACAGCAGTGTGATGGCTCAGGATCAGGGCTGGCTCTCTCCCAGGCCCCAAAGGCATGGCCGTATTACCACACAATATTGCTTATTGTCATTCAACTGTCATTATTGTCATTGCTGTTTATCCTCATGTAATAACCTTTCCCTATTACTTTAAGGATGCATCATTATGTCACAGGGAGGTGTTGCTCCTTCCCAGTTTGTAGATGAGGAAATCCAAGTTCAGAAGGGTGAAGAGGCAGAGCTGGAACTCAAATCCTGAAGTCACCTCACTCTGCCACTTACCTCCTGTACTTACCCAGGCACACACAGGCAAGCAACTTGGCTTTTGTTTTTATTCATTTACTATTTAAAACATATTCATTGAGCATTTTCTCTAAAATCTTTTCCGACCAGTATTTACCAAATATTTTCATTCTCATGTCAGGGACTCTTCTAGGTGCTGGAAACACAATAGTGAACAAAAGCAGACAAAAATCCCTGCCCTCGTGGAGCTTATATTCTAGCAAGGAAAGTAGAAGAGAGAAATAATAAAAGTGAATTTTATAGTAGTTATTTTTTAACCGGACAGATTTGCAGTTCACCAAGGCCTACAGATGAGGGGATGCTTGCCTCTGAAAAGAGAGCCTGCTGTTCACATTGCCACCACGTAGGGCCACAGGAGAAGACACGGAGCTTGCTTACAGGCAGAGAGAGGAGAGGAACCAGGCTCAGGCCTTTAAGAGGCTAGCCAGGGAAATCAGGCTTAGGATTGTCTAGTTTGAATAAATTCAGCAGGCTCTGGAATGTAGGGCCTCTCCCTAGCTGTCTGTTCCTTACCCTGGGATGCTTAGGACAGGTTGATGGTGGCCCAAAATGCAGAGCTCAATGAAGAAGATGGTTGAGGTGTGTGGACTCTGAATTGGTGGGTTTGTGTATGAAAGGCACAGTCACAGTTGAGTCGTTTGCTATCTCTAGGAATTAGGTAGCCCTAAGGAGGACTGTCTCTCCACGTCCCTCCACATAGCAATGCATTAGAATGCAGAAGAAAAAGACATGGTTAATACAATAAGCTAAGTGGCAGTAAATGGTACAGGAAAAATAAAAGGGGAAAGAAATGGGACCATTGGTGTGGAGGGGTAGGATGTTGCAGTTTTAAATAGAGTAGTCAGGGGAAATTGTACTGGGAAGATAGCATTTCAAAAAAGACCTGAAGGCAGAGAGGAAGTGAACCATATGGGATCTGGGGGAAGAACTTTCTAACCAGGGAGATTAGCAAGATAAGAGATATGAGCATATCTCATTGATAATGCCACCTGAAGCTATATCAATATGCATAGCATATTAGACCATAGCAGGAGACAAAGTTGAGAGCTCAGGTCACATGTAGGGGTTGGAAACACAAGCTTATAGTAGGAAGAAATGAGGTGGCCTTACATTTGTGAGTATTTTGGTCTGTGTATGGAGTAATTTGTCTGGAGACCAAATTTGAATATCTTGATGTTTCCCATTCATCCATATTTGGTAAGATGTTTCTCCCCAGATCCTTAATGAAGAAGAGGTGATTCTTGATGGACAGGTGATTCCAATTCAGGAGAAAGTTATCTGGCTACATGACATAGACCAATCAGAAATTAATGCTTGTCAATTAAAGTAAAGTCGTATCTCATCACCCATCCCTCACCCCAGCCTCTTTTGAAAACCCTCCAGTGGGTTCCCATTGCATTTAGGATAAAGTTCCAGCTTGTTGCCCTGGCCTGCAAGGCTCTGGGTCCACCCGCCTTCCCAGCTTCATTTCATATCCCTCCACCCATCACCTATGCTCCAACCACAAAAACTTCCACAATAACTTGGACATCCCAAATTTATTTCTGCCTTAGGATTTCTGCACAGGGTGTACTCTGGGCAGAAGGCCTTAGCCCCATCTTTACATGGCTGGTTCCTTCTTGTCATTCAGGTCTCAGCTTCTCAGAGAGACTGTCACCAGCTGCTCCCTCTACAGAAGTTATTATCTAGGCCCTCTACAGCTCATTAGCCAGTTTAATTCTCTGCAACTTGTTGAGCAGTATTGGAAAATTTAAAAACTCGTGTATTCATTTACTATCTGACCCAATCCCTTCCCTGGATGTCAGGAAAAACATCCAGGTTACCCACTGGACTCCTAGGGAACAGGGCACTTATTTACCTAGGGCAAGGGTCTAGGTCCAGTGTCTTCATCGCTAAGGCAAACATGAGAAGACTTTGGACATAGGACAGTTAGAAGAGGCATATGTGGCAAGACAGTGTTAGGTCAGCCAAAGACTTACATATTCATATAAAAAAACCCAAATATTCTGCCACCAAACACTACACATTGGGACCAAAGGTACAAGGGCTGCTACCTTGCCATGCCTACTCAAGAGTGACAGACCATCTCCTTTTTTCTAGATCTGGAAGGGAAGTTGAAATACTGCTGATAAATCTCAGGAACTAGCTCATGTCTGGAGGAGTAGGTTTCAGCTTGTCTTACCTGCCCCAAAGGCAGAGAGTGCTTGCTAAAGGGAGTTTCTGGTCCCACTTATGCAAATGATATATATAGTATAATTAGGAAGTGACCTTTCTAGGGCATCATGATATCATCCAGATTCACCCTCTCTACCCAGCTCATCATGTACCCAATGTTTATAATTTGCTACAATAGTTAAGTAACCCAATCCAGTGCTTCCTAGAATAAAGGCCAACACTGGAGCTTCTAAGGTTCTCACTGATCTCGCATCATCCACTTGCCATTTACCCCATCTTCAACACTCTCAAACTTGAGTTGGGAGATAGGAAGTGCGTCACCCTCTACCAGCATCTTGGAACCATGCTTCCGTTCTTTAACCTCTGGCCTTTTCAGCTGGTCAGCTCCTGTACTCAAGACTGTAGCAGCCAGCATTCTTTGTCAGGATGATCTCTCTGTATTTATTAGTAAAATATTTTAGGTAATTAACAGAACCATCCAGCCTCTTATGACTCCCTCAAACCCACATCATCATTTTCAAAGACAATTTCAAGATCTATAGAAGGAACTCATAGGTTAAGTGCAAACCTGATTCTGACTGGCTTCCAGAATTCCCATTTAGGAGTATGGGTTTCAGTGTGGAAACTTCACACTGAGTAAGAGTGTGGCCTACAAGGCTGAAGTCAACCTTCAGCAGCAAGTCAAAGCACAAGTTGTACAGTTTTGACAGCCTAGGTCTAGTCTTTTGTGTAGCCACCATTTTCATTGTTAAATCTGTTTTCAGTGAAGTGGAAAATTACTCTCCTCTCATACTCATGATCAGGGGATTCTTTCGTGAACGAATTGGGTATTATATGTAGGAATTGCATTCAAACATGACTTACAGTTGATTTGTACCAAAATTTTAAAACATCAGCACTGAGCAAATATGCAATTTAATTTGATATATTAGAAAATTGTACCAGGAACACATACCATCTTAACCAAGAGATCAAACTTAACATCACTAGATTGGATCAAATCAATATTATATGTTCCCTCACATGGTACATCATTTTCAGGGATATTCCTACCAAAAATGCACACTAATCTAATCATAAGGCAACATCCAGCAAACCCAAACTGAGGGATGTTTTACAAAATAAGTACCCTGCACTTATAAAGATATCCAAGTCGTCAAAGACATGACCTTTTTCTATAAAGGACATTATTTGAATAATTGGCAATATTTGAAGAGAGTATCAATGGTAAATTCCTGATTCGGCTGATCGTTCTCTGGCTATGTAAGAGAACACCCATGTTTTTAGGAAACATATACAAGTATTTAGGGATCAAAAGGAATCTTCTCTTTAATGTATTCTCAGACAGCTCAGAAAAAGAGAAACAAGGTGAGTGAGAAAAAGAGAAAAGAAAAAGCAAGTGGTAAACTATTAACATTTGGGAAATCTGAATTAAATAGGAATTCTTTGCACTAATTGTGCAACTTTTCTCTAAATCTGAAACGATCTCAAAATAAAAAGTTTTTAAGAAAAGAAGCCATGGGATTGTACATGTGAATCTCATCCCGCTGTAGGCCAGGCAGTGGGTTTTCCTGGCCGTGTACACCTTAGTGTTGAATCTGTTGCTGGGTCCGAGAAGACCGGGGGGGGGGGGGGGGGGGGGGGGGGGGGGGGGGGGGGGGGGGGGCCGGGGGGGCACTGCTGTGTGAAGAACAGAGGAGAGGAATGTAGAATGAGACCTTGCTCTTGGTTGGGAAGCTTAGACTGAATTCAGCTTGTTTGTTGGTTTTTCTCTGGCCAGGTAGCAAGGACCAAGAGAAAGACTCACTTGGCACAGGTGTTTGGGGGCAGCAGGGCCAGGTTAAGCCTGCAGGGTCTCACACTATATTAAGCCCAGGAGGCTCTTGTACCCTAATACTTTCTTTCCCACCCTCCACACCTCCCCTTCCCCCCCGACAAAATGTAGTTTTCCCAAAAAAGGACACTGAAAACACAGCCGTTGACCAGCAGCCACTTGTTTCTTTCTCCAGGTATGCAGTTTCCCCTCTTCTTCCCTCGGGTTCCCTAGGAGAGTTTCCATTGCAACATTTTTAGTTAAGTAGTGCTTAATTACAGTCTTAAACTTTCCAGCGTCTCCCTGCTTAACTCTTTCCCTCCGCCACTATAATTAAGCCTGGCATGGCTAACTTTGGTTTAGGTTACTCTTGAAGGGCATTGTAAGTTGAATCCAGGACAGGCTTCCCGCTGACTTCTGAGACTCTGACATGATAGCACATAAGTTGAAAATAACTGGACTGTAACTTACCTCCTACTTTGGTGTTCATAAGAGGTTTTACATTCGACTGGCACCCCTGCTGTCGGGATAGCCTCCATAGAATGTGATTCACCTTCTGTGTTCTAGACTGAGGTGGAATAATAGCCGAGATCAATGCTAACCACACTGCTTTATACAACATTATTAATAGAATTCTGTAAATGTTATATGTTCCCCTTGGAGAGTCATCATCTATATGACACGTTGATTAGCATAGTAAAGATTCCCAGAAGTCTTGCAGGAAAGAAACAGGTAACCTTGTTTAACCCATCTTTAATTGTCTGAGCAATGCAGAACATCTTAAGGAAAAGGAAGCACTGTCCTGTGTTGATAGTCACCTTGCTAGGTTTAAGGGATGAGCACCTCACCAGTACTGACTTTTTCTTAGAGGTCTCTGGGCCTAAAAATATTCAGGCTCCAATGATTTATCTTTCTTTGTCCTTAGCCATTCATCACTGGCCATTTAATGAGCTCCTCTGTGTCCAAAGACTTTGGGCTGGAGATACAAAGATGGAGGACATCTCTGTCCTCAAGGACTTTCCTCAGAGTTAGGGAGGTGAAGGCTCATAAACAAACATCCATCAGTGCCAAATGAATGGTACAAGAGGTATTCTCAGAGAAAAAGGAGAACATGCTGGGCTTGGTCATCCAAGAAGTGGTAGGCAGGCTTTAGATGAACAGAAAGGCTGCAGGGTGATATGAGCAGTGAGGACTGCAACGTAGCTGCTGCAGCAAACTGACTAGGTGAATAATTAGACTAAAGAGGGGGGTCATCTAGAATCATCATCTTCAGGGGCGCCTGGGTGGCTCAGGCAATTAAGCATCCGACTTTGGTTCAGGTCATGATCTTACAGTCTGTAAGCTCGACCCCCATGTCAGGCTCTGTACTGACAGCTCAGAGCCTGGAGCCTGCTTCAGATTCTGTGTTTCCAGCTCTCTCTTCCCCACCCCTGCTCATGCTCTGTCTCCCTTTCCCTCAAGACTAAATAAATATTTTTTAAAAATTTAAATCATCATCTTCAAACTTGAACATACATCAAAATTACTTGGAGGGCTTGTTAAAACTTACAGAGTGCTGGGTCACCCCCATAGCTCCAGAATGGGACCCAGGAGTTAGTATTTCTAGCAAATTCCCAGATGATGCTTCCACTATTGATCTGAGGACCACAGTTTGGGAACCTCAGATTATCAAAGAAGGAAAGGTGACCAAGCCTGACCATGGAATAGTTTAGTTTAAATAGCAGGCTGACAAGTTCTATATATTTTTTTTTGAAAGATAGAGAATACATGCAAAAGAGGGGCAGAGAGAGAGGGAGAGGGAGAGAATCCCAAGAAGGCTTCACTCTATCAGCACAGAGCCTGCCACACTGGGCTTGATCTCACAAACTGTGAGATCATGACCTGAGCCAAAAACCAAGAGCCAGACACTTAACAAACTGAACCACCCAGATGCCTCTAAATTTTTTGATCAAATGATTTCTGTAGACCAATGTCATTGTTCTGTAGCAGAGATATGTCAAATGGATAAGAAAAAGATTAGATGCAGATAAATCCATTGGAGGCTGTTACATAGGTTAAAAGATCTGAATTAAGGTAGTGACAAGAGGAATGGAAAGAAAAATATCCATGTACAAGCCTCTGTGAAGGAAGAATCTACTTCCAGGAGAATAAATCTGAAAGATGGCCTTGATCATCCTCTGAGACAATCTCCAGTTACATACAATAATTTGTGTAATGTTAGTTTGAGGCTTTGGGGGTATTGCTGGGGTTGAACTAGTTTGTGTTCCCACAATCTGAAAAGAAAAGTGAAAAATGTTGCTCTTTAAGTGAACAGGCTAAACTGTTTTTATGGAGCTCACTTAACCTACTAGAAGGCTTATTTCAAGGGCTAGGAGGAAACTGGGGTGTAAATACATCCTGGACTCCAGAGTGGCCCCTTTTAACCAGAGAAATTTGGCTTACCTGTAAGATATGGAGCTTAGGAGGACTGAAAATTAAGCCATAAGAAGACATCCACCTCAGGCTTTGAACTTGGCCAGTGCCATGGGTCATGATTTGATGATACCCTTGTGCTCATCATATCTTTACAAATGAAAGCTGATCTCAGATGACCTTGGTTCCGGTGGATCCATTGATCTTGTTGCCTTACCATAAGTAGAAACCATTTTTTAAATAAAATTCTGTGTTTAGGTTTTATATGAATGTGGCAATGTCTTTTTCTCAGTCTGGATTTGTAAAGTTTAACCATGTTCTTTTAGTTATGTTTTGAGCAGTTCAGAAGCTTTTTAGGAGGATTTCCTACACTACACTGTAGAAAAAAATGTGCATTCCCTCTCTAGAAGCTGTGGACAAGTCTGGGAGAATGAAATGGGTATATAAATGGAAATAATGTCTAGAATGTTTACTCTTGAAAGAGCAGCAGATCCGCCTTCACTGATTTCAACAATCTGATATGCCAAGTTTCAAAACCCACTCCTGGAATATAGAGAGGATTTATGGCCCTTGACTTCCAAAGGCCACCAAAAGGGTAGTGAATCAAGTGAGTCATTGTGGCAACATGTCACAGCAATGGCCTGCATGTTTAGAACATGTATATCTGGAATGAGAAGAAGGCATTGACTCATCACCCTTCGAGGGCTCTCCTTCCTCTGTGTCTGATGCAGAGAATATTATACAGGGGAAACTAAGACCAAGGAGATAGTGAGAACAAGTAGTTGGAAACAGTCATTTTACCCACTGTGTCCCATGGCATCCTGATGGGAATAAAAGTGGCAAGTGAGGCACTGAAGGAGCCAGCAATGGTTGAGTGAGATCCGGACCGAATTAGAACTCAAAAGAGTTCATCTCGATTGAAGCCAGAGGTACTGTCTTTTCACCCCTGTGGAGATTGTTTAGTTTGTTCAAGAAGACCCTGATATTGAGAGCTAGTGTCCCAATGAGCTCTGAAGATGAAAAGAACTCCTGCCCTATGTGGACGCCACTGGATTTGGAATTCTCAGATCTCTGTACCTTCTACCAGGTACCATCAGCACAAGAGGGGAGAGAAGGGGATGCAGAAGTAGAAATGAACTAAGCTGTAGCTCAATACAATGTGCTGTTGAGGCTCAGAGAGATCCTTCCTTTTGTACTCTTTGTTTAATGGGAAAAATCAGACACAGAAGTTCCAAATCCATAGGGATCTAGATGTAAAAACAAAAATTGGAGAAAACACATGAAGTCTGTGAGTGAGATAGAGTGGTGAGATAAAGAACAGTGAGTTGGCAAAGGACTCTTTGGAAAACACATTTTTGAACTAAATATAAAAGCAGTTTAACAAGCAGGAGTCAGGGGCTTGTACTGGGCCTTTGAGACTTGAGTATTGTGGAAGAGATGGGAGAAGGAACATCCTGAACCAAGAAGTGTTTGCCATATTTAGTTGAAAGTTGCGGTAGGGGCAAATTGCAAGGGCAGTGAGTTTTCTAGTGTTAAGAAATAATGCTTGTGGGGGTGTCTGGGTGGCTCAGTCTTGTTAAGCATCTGACTTTTGATTTGGGCTCAGGTCATGATCTCACAGTGTGTGAGATCAAGCCCTGAGTTGGCTCTGTGCTGACAGCATAGAGCCTGCTTGGGATTCTCTCTCTCCCTCTCTCTCTGCCTCTCCCCCTACCTGGGTGCTCACTCATGCCTGCCTCTGCCTGCCTCTCTCTCTCTCTCTCTCTCTCTCTGTCTCTCTCTCTTTTGCGTGCATGCTCCATCTGTCTCAAACTAAATAAACATTTTGTTTAAAAGTTTGTGGACCAGACTGATTCTCCCCCTTTCCCCTGTCCTGTTACTGTCCCTGTAGCACTGTAGCTTTCTTCATCCTCTGGCACCAAGTGGTCCAGACACCAGAATGGCCAACTAAATGGCCAAGCAATGGTTTTCTGGGAAGCCAGACATTCCAGGAACTGATAATGCATAGCCTTAGGACCTCATCTACATATGCAACCAAGAGGTTGGCTTTCATAAGCATTCCACTAAAAGACCTGTCAGAGCCATCATCTTATGCCATGAGGGATATATTACTACTTCCTGTAGGTTTTGTGCTTCCATGCTTACAAACAATTGGATTTATGTATTTATTACCCAAAGAATTTTTATCCTTGACCTTCCCATCATCCCCTTCTCTAGATGTGCAATTTCCAGTGTGAGAAAAATGTATAATATGATACTTCTATAATTTTTATATTAAGTAAATTATTTATAGAAAGCCAAAGAAAACAAGAGTGTTTGGGTATCTAATCTCTGCAAACAGATGTAATGAAATGCATTCGCCTTATATAGCTCAAGTCACGGAAGGCAATAAGGATGCGTGTATAATTATGCTTGTAACATCAGAACTCAAGTAAGACAGAAGAGCAGGGGGTTAAAGGACTCTTCTATAAATACCTAGTGGATTTTAGGAGTCTTTGTGTTTTCTTCTGATTTCAGCCATTGGAATCAAAGCTTCCAATGGAATATTATAAATATCAGGGGGATATTTGTAGGCCCATTGACATCTAGATAAAACAGGTATGGTTAATATAGAACAACTAGATTCCATATTTTTTAGCAATTGTGTAATACAATGTTAAAAAAAAAAGACAGCCTTTGGGATGTGGTTGAATTCTATCACTGAACTCCAGAAATGGACTTAAAATGAGTTGTTCATTCTTTAGTTATGTCCTTCAAGCCAGTAGAGAAACAGCTGGCCAGCTTAGTGCCACCCAAGGTGCCCACAGTCCACTGAAAGGTTGGGTGACTAAAAGCTCCAATCAAAAGACAAAGGGTATTAGAATGGATAAAAAAAAAAAAAAAACAAGATCCATCTATTTGCTGTCTACAAGAGACTTATTTTAGACCTGAGGACATCTTCAGATTGAAAGTGAGGGGATGGAGAAATATCTATCATACTACTGGAAGTCAAAGAAAGCTGGAGTAGCCATACTTATATTGGACAAACTGGACTTTAAAGTAAAGGCAGTAACAAGAGATGAAGAATGGCATTATATAATAATTACAGAGTCTATCCATCAGGAAGAGCGAAAAATTATAAACGTCTATGCACCGAATTCAGGAGCACCCAAATACATAAAACAATTAATCACAAACAGACACGCAATCTTATTGATAAGAATGTGCTAATTGCAGGGGACTTTAGTACTCCACTTACAGCAATGGATAGATCAACTAGACAGAAAAATCACTAAAAAAACAAGGACCTGAATGACACTTTGACCAGATGAACTTGACAGATATATTTAGAACCCAACATTCTGAGGCTATAGAATTCACTTCCTTTTCAAGTGCACATGGTACATTATCCAAGATAGATGACGTACTGGGTCATAAAGTAGCCCTCAATAAATATAAAAGAATTGAGATCATACCATGCACACTTTCAGATCACATTCCTATGAAACTTGAAATCAATCACAGAAAAAAGTCTGGAAAACCTCCAAAAACATGGAGGTTAAAGAACATCCTACTAAAGAACAAATGGACCAACCAGGCAATTAGAGAAGAAATTTTAAAAATATATGGAAACAAATTAAAATGAAAATACAACAATCCAAACTCTTTGGGATGCAGCAAAGGGGAAAATACATTACAATCCAGGCCTATTTCAAGAAACTAGAAAAAGCAGAAATGAAAGGTTGGGTGGCCTTACATATGCATATGCTCTCTGCAATCCTAGGCTAGCCATTTAGAGGACAGTGTTCCTGGACTTTGGGGATGCTAACCCTTCAAAACAAATAGGACTCTCTTTTCATTTTGTCTGGGAGGTGTAGTCCTTTATTTTTAGCTTACGTTGAGGTCAGTGGGAAGAAGGCTGATGAATCAGTATTTTATGACTAATGAAATAGTGGATGCAGTACGAGGGAGGCAGCCATAGTCATTTGACATTTCCTACATTGCATTCTGTGATGGCTTGTGCAAAATGTATTCTGCTTTCAGAATAGTTTTGCAAATTTTATACCAGACCACAAAGGGTAGAAGCCTTTTTTTTTAAGGTGAAACATATAAAAGTGAAATAACTATGGGTTGAAACTTTTTAAAAAGGAAATTGAATTTATAAATGGGCTGTATTAGATATGGCACATTTCTTTTTTTTTTTTTAAGTTATTTATTTTGAAGAGGAGGAGGGGCAGAGAGGGAGAGTGAGAAGCCTAAGCAGGCAGCACAGAGCCTGACATGGGGCCCGAACTCACAAACCCTGAGCTCATGACCTAAGCTGAAGTCAACTGAGCCCCCCAGGTGTCCCAGCAAATTTCTAGTATATTCAGTTACTATCCATTTGTACACAGTTATCTTCTACTTTGGTAGCTAATGAAGGTCTATGCAAGTAAGGAAGGACCATGTTTGACCTAGACAATGGATTTGTTAGGACGTGTTCAGTTGTGCCTGCTCTCATGGGGTTCGTTCCACTTTTCCTCTTCACATCAAGCAGACAGCCGTCTTCTCCTATACCACTTGGAAACATGTTGCTGTGATGAAAATACCTGAAATCAGGGAGTCCTTGCCCCAAGGCTTAAACTGATAGCACTGACATGTTTGTCCTAACCCCACGATGGAATTTGAGACCCTAATCTCAAGAGTTGTTCAATTGGTTCTAAAATCCATCTGAAGCTTCCATTCTGAGAGATACCCTATAATAAGGAGGCATATGTCATTTCCAGGAAGTAACCTGTGCTGCTTAAACTTCCAAATAGTAAGAAAGGAGGACAGCTATGGCCACATAGCCCAAGGATATGGCTACCCTATTCTCAGACAAGAATGGTTCCCTGAAGGGAAGAGGGGAAGATGACACAGAATGGCTGTTGGTATTCAGGAGGCATGAATCTTTGAAGGTAAAAAATGGCCTTAAATCATCTAGTCTAGGCTTTAGAAGAACGTAAGATAGAATGAAGGAACATAGAGAATAATCTCACTGTCATAGAATTAGGGGAGCTTTTTATGGTTTTATTGATTTTTATTTCACTTCTATCATGCTTCTATGGGTTAAAAGTGTTCTGAGCACTTTACAAACATTAACTCCTTAATCTTAATGGCAACCCTATAGGGTAGATATTAATATTATCTTCAGTCACTGATGAGGAAACTGAGATAGAGGTGAAGTAAGTGGAACAGAGTCACACAGCTGGCCAGTGGTGGAGCCAGACTTTGAGTGCATCCTGTCTAATCTCTCTGAGAGTTTGTCCTTAGTTGGTGGCATAGAAGGGCAAGAAGCCAGCTCTTCTCTTTGTTGCAACCCAATGAAGAGGCACTGGTGGGTTGTTCTTAGGTCATGTAAGCAAGGCAGGAATACTATATGAGCAGAGTTTCTCTTTTAATCAACTTCAACAAAAGATCATTAAGAGATGAGTGTTGAGGTCAAGAATTCGCTAGTCATTGGCTAAGCTTTGGAATGTGTCATGTGACCATGCAGGCTGTCTTTTCTCAGGTGTTGAGGAAATTGGGTAGTTTACAGAGGTGGCTTGGGAATTGAAGAAAGTAGGGATAACAAAGAGTGTGCAAGTCTGATGGATAAGTGTTGGTTGTCTGTTGGTTCATTTACTTAGATTTCCTTGACTTTATTAGTATCTTTATATTCCCATGACCAATCAGCTAAGCTATCCCACTCAGAGCCTGTGAAGTTGGACATTCAACCTCAGGGACTGCCCTGACAAGTTTCCTATTTCCCCAGTTTGTGGCTAAGATACCAATTATAGGATGCATTTCCTAATGATCTGGAGGCACTGGTTTTTACTTTTTCATTTCTTCTTGAGACATTCTACTTTAATCTCCATTTATTTCCTTAAACTATGTGCTTTGGGGTAGGAAGGAGACATTTAATTTTTCCAGAGGAAAATGATATGCTAGTATACATAATGGAGCATCAAGAGAATGCAGGAAGATAAGAATTATTTTATTTTTTTCCTCTTTTTTAAAAAAATCAAGATATAATTGACATATAACATTATATTAGTTGCAGGTGTACAACATCATGGTTCAGTATTTGTATCATGAAATGATCACCACAATAAGTCTACTTAGCATAATCACCACATATAATTAAAAGGGTTTTTTTTTTCCTGTGATGAGAACTTTTAAGATTTATTCTCTCAGCAACTTTCAGATATATAATACAGCATTATTCAGTATGGTCACCAGGCCGTACATTACATCCCCATGACTTATTTATTTTATAATTGAAAGTTTGTGTCTTTTGAACCTTCACCCATTTTGTCCATTCCTCCCCCAGCTCTAGCAATCACCAATCTGTTCTTTGTATCTATGAGTTTGAGGTTGATTTGTTTTTTCTTAGATTCCTCATATTAGTGAGATCATATGGTCTTTGTCTTTCTCTGTCTGACTTATTTTGTTTAGCATAATGCCCTCAAGGTTCATCCATGTTGTCACAAAGGACATGATTATCTTCTTTTTTTGTGTGGCTATATTGCAATGTATACATTTACCGCATTTTCTTTTTTTATTTATTTACTTATTTATTTATTTTAGAGAGAGTTGGGGGGAGGGGGAAAGGGGGGGGAGAGAGAGAGAGGGAGCAAGGGAAGGAGGGAATCCCAAGCAGACTCCAGGCTTAGCATGGAGCTCGATGCGGACTCGATCCCACAACCCTGGGATCATGATCTGAGCCGAAATAAAGAGTTGGATACTCAAGTGACTGAGCCACCCAGGCACCCTGTATATTTACCACATTTTCTTTGTCCATTCATCCTCTGATGGACACTTAGTTTGCCTCTATGTCTTGGGTATTATGAATAGTGCTGCAATTAAAACAGGAGTTTTAATATCTTTGTAAGTGTTTTCATTTCTTTCAGGTAAATACCCAGAAGTGGAATTGCTAGATCATATGGTAGTTCTGTTTTTTTGTTTTGTTTTGTTTTGTTTTGTTTTGTTTTACAGAACCTCTATACTGTATTCCAGACTGCCTGCGCTAGTTTGCATTCCCACCAACAGTGCACAAAGGTTTCTTTTTCTCCACATACTCGCCCAACACTCATTATCTCTTATCTTTTTGATAATAGCCATTGGAACAGATGTGAGGTAACATCTCATTATGGTTTTGGTTTGCATTTCTCTGATAATTAGTGATGTTGAGCTTCTTTTCATCTACCTGTTGACCATCTGTAGGTCCTGTTTGGAAAAAGGTCTATTCAGATCCTCTGCCCATTTTTTATTCAGACTGTTTGCTGTTGAGAATTTTTCTCCCATTTGGTAGATTACCTTTTCATTTTGTTGATGATTTCCAGAAGATGAGAAGTTTTGTACAGTGTTGACGGGAGTGAATCAGAGTGCAATCTGGCAATACTTAGTGAAGCTGGCGAGGTATCTTTTCTAAAGCCCAGCAGGTACACCTTGACATACATGCTCTGGATGCCTTCGAGTTGAGAGCAAGATGTTCTCCTCAGTGTACAATCCATACATGGTAAAGGGTTGTCAGCCATTTGTTTCTAGTCCACAGGGAGATAAGTACAAAAAATGAGAATAAGCATTTAGGAGCTTTTATAGGAATTTGACACTTCCACCACATCTAAGATTTTGTATTTTATTAAAGTATTGGTCTGAAACAGATTGGAAATAAGAAAAATGGCTCCTTGACTCCTTGACCACAAGTAGTTTGGAAAGCACTGCCCTAGAGGAATTCTCACAGATCTACAGAGACCTGTACAGGACTGCTTAAAATGAGTGTGTGTGTATGTGTGTGTGCGTGTGTAACAGCCTCAGTATCCATCAGCTCCAAAATATGTCCTGTGAAAGAATATTATTCAACAAGTAAAATCAATGAACTAGATCCACATGACTGAACACAGATAAATCTCAGATAATTTTGAATTAATACGTACATTACAAAATGACATATTAGGATAATTGTATAAGATTTAAAAACATAAAATAATACTGGATTTCCATACAAAGTAAATGGGAACTACATGGACAGGAAAGATGCACAGCAACTTCAGAAGGAAAGGGAAAAAGGCAGATTGTATTGTGAAGGGGTGGGAAAAAATAGAAAAGCTTCAACTGTATATACAGTATTTTTCTTTTTTTAAAATGCTGAAGGAAATATGGCAAAAAATATTTACATTTATCATATCTAGATGGTGGGTTCCTGGATGTTCTTTTTTACTACACTTTTCCTATATTTTTATCTATCTTAAAAATGTCTCATAGTAAAATCAGCTTCAGAATGTGACTTTTTTTCCTGATCCAGAAGGGTGAGTTGAACATCCTGGAACATCTGGGGAACCTGATTACCTACAATGCCCAGAGACACCTTTGTTTTCCTTTGATGTAAAACCAGATATTAGCCTTAGGGGTCCCTTCAATGCCCCAGGGCTGGAGAGGACGCACTGGTTCAGACTCCGGGGGGCAGATGTAGAGATGCCCAGCTTCTGGTCCTAGCTTTGTGCCTAACTCGTTTGCGACAGTGGATTTCTCATACTTAAACCTTCATTGCCTTATCTGTAAAATTAGACAGACTATTTTCAGCATTGCAATTTTATAACATGCTGCATTTCAGCATTGCAATTTCATTTTACAATCATTATAGAGGCTAAAGGAATACATGGAGTGAATATAGATGTAGGAATAAGATGAATATATGTGCAGAGGTGTCAGATCTGAGTTTAAGTCTTGCCTCTCTGCCACTTACCAACTATGAGGCTTGGTTTCCCAAAAAAACTCTGATTTTCCTGTTTCCTTTGATGAGAATCCTAGTAAATAGTACCTCCCTTAGCTTGGAAAGGTTTCTAACAGTCTTATTGTTGGAGCTGTTACAAATCAGTCACTTTTATGCCTGAAAGATACTAGAATAAAATCTCTAATGTCTGCTCATTGTAGACCTCTTTCAATGATGGGGTGAGCATAGCATGCCAATTATTCTTTGAAGCCATAATAAAATAGGTACAAATTTTCTAAACTAAATTGTGCCATATTCTTTTTAAAATTTTTCTAAATGTTTATTTATTTTTGAGAGAGAGACAACGAGTGAGTAGGGGAGGGGCAGAGACAGAGGGAGACACAGAATCTGAAGCATCAGAGCTGTCAACACAGAGCCCAATGTGGACTCGAACTCAGGAGCTATGATAGACTTGAGTCAAGGTCTCATGCTTAACCAACTGAGCCACCCAGGTGCCAGGTGCCACATTCTTTATAATCATGCACTTGAAGTGATTTAGTAAGAGTTCTCATCACACACACCGAAAAAGATCGAAGTATATGAGATGGTGGATGTTAACTAGACTTACTATGATCATTTCACAAAGATCCCAGTATCAAGTCATTGATGTACATCTAGGACTAATACAATGTTATATGTCCATTATATCAAAACCAGAAAATAAAAACAGGAGCAAACAAGAAACAACAAAGTCATTTAGAAATTGTCCTGTCTTCATGCAGGACCCTAATGATGAGTAATGGATTGCTTCCGCTTCTGACACATTAGTTTTCTTTTATATGGACTGTGATTGAACGGCCCTAATTGTTTACACAGTATAAACTTGAAACAACAAAAGTGAGAGTACACTTGATTGTTAATCTGTACTCTTGCAATTAATATGTACAGAATGTACCAAAGCCGAACCATAGGACAGTGGGGAAGGACAGTTCGTTAAGATTTGCTTTGCGATGGAACGAGAACCTGGACAGCCGCCTGCCCTGCCGAGTAACACAAGGCACTGTTAGTGTGACTGGGCCTCTAGTTCTGCTGACACAGTATGTGCTGATCAAGGTTTTGAAGGCTTGGTTTCATAGAGCCATGTGGTATCACAGGGTCTGGTGAATGAGAAGGTTTTGCAGCCTATCAGCAGAGAGATAACAGAAAGGCCCCGGTTCCACTGCAGCGCTGGGGAGATGTTTATCACTCAGGCTCTGAGAACAGGAGTTTGCGCCACACCAAATACTTCAGAAATAATGTCAACATGCCCAGGACCACAGCCAGCAAGGAATTCCCTGAGATAAGATTATAACTTTGTCCTTAAAGGGACGCCAACCAAGTCCGCAGTACAAATTTTCTAAACTAAATTGTGCCATATTCTTTTTTTAATTTTTCTAAATGTTTATTTATTTTTGAGAGAGAGACAAAGAGTGAGTAGGGGAGGGGCAGAGAGAGAGGGAGACTCAGAATCTGAAGCATCAGAGCAGCAGCATACAGAGCGATGACTCGGCTTTGATCTGTCGTCCAGACACTTCTTGCTTTGGAATGCCTCACATCTGTACCTCTGCTCCCCTGTGCGCAGCGCCAGTGTGGCCCTCTGGATTATGACTCCTCCTTCCCAGGGCTATGCTGTCTATAGTTACCCGATTAATTAACAAACAAAAAGCCCTTTTCACTGTGTCATTTCCCAGCAGAGTCTTATAGGAAAGGTCATATATCTCTAGTTGATTATTAAATGACCTCACTAATACTTTCTATCCAGTTTCTCTTTCTCCATCAAATCTTTATTTCATTCAGAGGATCTACTTATTGGGGCTGTGTTCACTCACTTTTTAATATTCGTACCTCTGTACTTTTGTTCCTGCTGTCTCCCTCTTTCAAAATTCCTTCTTCCCTTCTATTCAGACACATCTCTTCCGTTAAGCCATTTGAGACCAATCCCGCCTACACTGATCTGACCTTCCTCTGAACTCTGCTAGCTTATCGCCTAAGTCCATACCAGCCCTGTGGTAATTAATCGCATACCACTTTGTGAATTTGTCTTTATTTTGCATGCTCTGTCTTGTTCTTTCGTTCTTCTTTCACACACACACACACACACACACGCGCGCGCACATGTGTGTGTGTGTATAGCTAGATAAGGGGTCTTTGAAAATAAAAGACTAGGTCTTATATGTCTTTAAAATACACTACCCAATAGGCGCTCCATGACATTGGTTTTGGTCGGTAATTCTTCCTTAGGATCTTAATTTTGTTTCCATGAAGGTAGGTGTCTGTCTTCTCTTCACTCCTATTCCCACAGAACCTGGAGCAGTGCCTGACACATTAAAAATTGGATGTCAAAAAAAAAAAATTGGATGTCAGCTGTTACCACCCTCTAAAGAGGGTTGCCTTGACCAGGGTCTGCAGCTGATCTTGACATTCTGCCTTGTATCCTAGCTTCCTGAGGATGGAATTATCTTACTCCCAGGCCGGCCACCTCCCTTAATCCCCTCTGACATGACTGTGTCTGTCTGTGCTTTCTCCTCAGATGCATACTCCCATTCCTCAAGCGAAAATGGAGGCAAGTCTGAGTCAGTGGCCAACCTGCAGTCTCAGCCCTCCCTGAACTCCATCCACAGCTCGCCCGGTCCCAAGCGTTCCACTAACACCCTGAAGAAGTGGCTGACGAGCCCCGTGCGCCGGCTCAACAGCGGGAAAGCAGATGGAAACATCAAGAAGCAGAAGAAAGTGAGAGATGGCCGGAAGAGCTTCGACCTGGGATCCCCCAAGCCTGGGGATGAGACAACCCCGCAGGGAGACAGTGCAGATGAGGTACTTCCACGTGGTCCTGGAGGCTCCATTCGGAGGAGGCTTCTGGTGTACATCCTTCCTGGAACCTTGTGAGGCAGCCTTCCATGGGTTCTGTAATCCAGCCAGCCTCTAGTCTCCAGTAGTTTCTGTTCTTGAGCCCAAGTGATCTGAGTTTTTGTTCTAACAAGACCTTGCCAGTCTGATGTGTGACCAATTCAGAGACTGGCACATACAATTTCCAGCAAATAGCCAACATCTTGCCAGATTTGGAGATAGGGGAGTCATCTGGTCACCTAATCCCCTGCCTCTACTAAGGGCTACATCAAAATCTGCTAGTTAAAAATAAGAATAAAAGCTGGGAGATTATAGCAGTTTTCAAGTATCTAGGGCAGTGCCCATATGAAAGGGAGTGGACAATTCCATGTTGCTCCAGAGGGGAGAATAATGACTAACAGGGGAAGGTTTACCGAAGGCAAAGTTTCAGCTCAAAAAGGGAC
>NC_043704.1:69716005-69762549 GCF_006229205.1 Suricata suricatta
GCAGGTTTTACAAGATCCCCTGAGTCACTAGCATGCAGAGGCTCCCTGGTGTCCAAAGTGCGGGTGTCTCCATGGGCTCTACACCCAGAGCGACCGCCCCGACGGCTCCAGAGCAGAGGCTCGGCCTGGCTGTGCTTTCACGTGCTGGCCGAGGCTCGGGGCTGCTCCAGCTGCATCCTCTGTCACTCACCTTCCTTGCAGACCATGCTTTCACCTCACTGGGGTTTTCCTGCCGTCTCTTAGTGCTGCTGTCCCGTTGGATTCACCAGCTTGGAGTGTTGGTTTCAGGTTTTAACGGTGCTCTATGTTTTCTTCTCAGAGTGGTTGGTGGTAGTGGTGGTGGTGGTGGCCTAGCCGTCCCTCCAGGGTCTCTTTGTGCTGTCTACTGCCCTGCCTTGCAGTGGCACAGCCTCCTCAGAGGTGCTGGGCCCAGCACGGGCAGGGGACACGGCTTCACAACATCACCTGGGACACACTCAGTCCGGTTTGCAGGCGCTTCAGCATTTCTGATGATATCATTCTTGTTTTAATTCCCTCTGCTTTGCATTTGGATCATTATTAACCCACAGACAAGAGTTGAGGTCTTCATGGGTGCCACGCCAGAGGGACAGCTTCTAAGGACAGGGATGACTGAGATGCCCCCTTCTGTGACTCAGTCACGAGACGTGCCCCCAGTTGTGTCGCCCCTCCTGAGGTGATGTTGGTGGCCCTGACTCTTAACCATTGGGAGGAGAAGTAGCAGGAAGCATGGCGTGATGCCCATCCTGGATTCCCAGGGGCAGAAATACCCATGGTTCACGCTGAGGCCGGAATGAGAACCAACCTGCTGTGTTCCCAGAGGCCTATTCTTGTAAAATGTTCCACAAACAGTGACAGCATTCGTGGGGAGTGGGGCACTCATGTGATGTCTGCCACCCCACACAGCCCTCCGCATGGAGGTGCCAGCTTGCTAAGATAAGTGAAGGTCACGAACTCTCTCCCTCAAATTCCCTCAAACACAGCTTGTTTTGGGAAAGAGGATGTTATGTTGTTTCTGGATAATCTTTAACAGAAAATGCAGGACTTACCCCAGACATTCGTGTAGCCTTTTTGTTATCCAGAAATAGGGCAGACACATTAACCCTCCTCCTCAGTCCTGCTTGTTTGATTCCTGTACATTTGTTTCTCTGAAATATTTGCTGAGCCTCAGAACTTCTAGCAAATGGAGTTGAACTTATTAACATAATTTTTACAACAATCTATCAGGAATTGTAATATTAACTGATCACCTTGATTCTACATGTTTCCTTCTAGTAACTATTCATATGCATGTATGTTTTATTTTTGACATATTAATATGCACATCTTATGTTCAATGTTTTACTTAGTATTTTCTAAAATCATATTAATTTTACCTTCACAAGTGCAATTTTAATAGCTGGGGAGTGTGTCACTTATCTGATGTGCCATAATTTGCTCGACCAGCCTGTTTGGGGATATCCTGGGTTGTTTTCACTTTTTGCTACCCTAGCTAACACTGCTACACATCACTTTGCACATACGGCATTTGTTCTTTTGACATCTGCCCTTGGAATAAGTTGCCAGGGGTAGGATTACTAAACCAAAAAGCTGATAGCTTGGATTTTCGAACAAACTTAAGCTCCATTCCTGCATTCTCCAAAAGAGAGGGAAAAGAGTGTTGTTCTCTCTCTGTTAATTACATTTATTTGAGTTTTTTCTTTTTACCCCATCTCAGAAGCAAAGACCTAAAGTAACTCTTAAGTTAGACAACAAGTAGCTTCCTTTTTGAAACTCTCCCTTCTAACTTAAAGGACAAACTTGAAGCCACAGCATGGCCCGAACATTCAACTTTTCACCCTTGCAGTGATCGGTGTCCGACCCTGAAGGGGCAAGTGTTCTGGGGCCTTCTGCTTTGCTGTGCCAGGGGGCAAGCTCACATGTTCCTGCAGGGTTAACCATTATCCCCCAGTTTCTTCTCAAGTAGGAGGAGAAAGACAAAATCCACTGTCCCTCCGTGAGCAGGATTCCCCAAACCAATGACCAAAAGCCACACAGACCAGTCCCTAGTGCTGGTAGAGGGGGATGGGCGGCAGGCCCGTGGCTGGAGCCTCCTCTACTGTGACCACGATAGTCCCTGCTCCTTCCTGCACGACACACACAACTCCTGGCTAAAATAATTTATTATATCCAGGTGTTCCAGCTAGGGGCCCTACCAGAAACAGCTATCTGTGTGTGTGTGTGTGTGTGTGTGTGTGTGTGCACATGTGAGGAGGGAGTTTCTTCTAGCTTCATGGTCTTTAAGTGCTATGCCCTAGAACTTAATACACACTGAAGATCTGTATTTTAAATCCATACTTAACTAAAGCAAAAACAATTTCTCTTCTTTGGATACATTTGAGGCTAGGTTTATGGACTCCTTTCATACCCTGGAAGAGCAACGGGCAGCCCTCTAATGGCCAAAGTTTTGCTGTCCCTCTCCCCCTATTGCGGACGGTGGGTGCTGCCCTGACCTATCGGTCCCCCTGGGAACTCAGCAAACCCTGCTCTCAGCTGCTCCAGAGGCCTGCCTAACGAGAGCCTAGTCCCATCCCTGCTTTGCAGCTGGCCAGAATTCCTGACAAGGGGACAGGCAGGCCTGTCCATACCCATACCACCTCCTATCTCCCTCTGTGATCTCTTCCCTCTAAACATAAAGCTTTGCTTCCCTTCCCTGCCTTGAGCTTTGGACTTGCTGTTTTGCTTCCTAATTGCTATTCCTCATTCCTGGCTAATCTGCTTTTCCTTTGCTGCTCAATGTCTTGCAGTCCTCCTCTTTGCTAGCAGCCCGGCAGGCTTCCACTGAAGTACCTTCTGCTGCAGACCTTGTCAGTGCAATAGAACAATTGGTCAAAAGCAAGCTGGTAAGTGGGGGTCCTGGAGGCAGTCCTGCGTGTGTGTCACCTCCAAGTGGCTCCCAGGGCCTGGCTTCTATCTGCCATGTCCTCCTTTGCACCTATCCTCATTTCTCCTAGAGGACTCTTTCTAAAAACCTGTGCCCCAAAGCCTTTTTTTTTTTTTTTGCCTTTTTTTTTTTTTTTTTTGATTGGGCATATGCAATTAACAGGCCCTTTGGGGATTATGGCTTTGATGAAAGGGAAAAAAATTTCCAAGACAAAATAGCCTTCCTGTGAGCCCAGTCCACTGGCCTACAGGGACACAGCATTTGGACAGTGACTTTTGTGTGTCTGGTTAGCCCTGAAGCTAACTTGGGTGCTGAGACCCAGAACATGGATTGGATCCTTGAAAGCACCAGGTAATTTTATTCGAGGACCCCAGACAACTTTCTAACTTGCAGAGTCTCACAGAAGTAGATTGCTAATTATGAAGGAGAATAGGCAAAAGCATATGGATGCCTCAGCACAAGAGATCAGGGGAGCCTGGTGCATTCCCCACTTGTGGGGGCAAACCAAACTTAGGCCCACTGAACACTAGCCAGGCTTGTAACTGCCGGGGGGGCGGGGCAACCACTGCAGAGAAGGGTCCGGGTGTGGCTGCTGTAGGGTTTTGGCCCCAGGCTGCTGAAAGAGCTCATTTTGGGATGATGCTGTTCCTCCGTGTTTGTACACCAACGCGTGTCCCTACTGGGTGACAATTTGAAGCATATCCCTTGCCTTCACTCTCACCCAGGTTTGGTTTTTCCTGCAACTCTCATTTGGATAAATGTCTGTGCTTCTGCCAGGCTTCCGCTGGACAGTCCTGCGAACCAGCACCATTGAAACCCTTCTCCCCTTGGTCCAGGAATTAGAGGAAAATGATAGTTGCTGTGCAGGGAACACCACCTGATAATAATTCTGATTACAGCAACTGGCTTGTCAAATCTCCCAGCTTAGGGAGTGCCAATGAAATTCAACACATGACTTCCTTCTCCTTCTAAGTTGTCCTTCCTAACTTAGAGTAATTGAGCTGATGTCTTTAGGAGCTGTGACCAGCTCTTGAAAGTTGTCCATTTTCCCTGCCGCCTTCCCTGCGTCGCTGGTGGGATTTGAGTGCTCTTGTGGGCACTGCATTGGCTTCTCAAAGCTCGCCTGTCTGACCACTGCCCACTTGCTCTCCTTTCCTCCCCATACTGACCCACACAGCCTCCTCATTCTCCAAATACCATTAATTTTTTTTTCCCCTTTCACCACCTGAGCCTGAGCCCTGACCTCATGGCTGGACTATTGCAGTATTTGTTGCTTGATCTTCCCCTGCCCCAGTCGGCCTCCCCCCTGGGGCCTCCGTTTCCTGGCTGGTCTTCCACAAGCACTACAATTGCCTTCCTCCTCAATGAGGGCTTGCTGCCTCCCTCTTGCCTACAAGAGCAGCCATCTGCTCCCTGGCTGGGAGACGTGCCTTCAGGTACAAGAGACACTTTGCTGGGGTATAAGAAGACAATCTCAGTCTCTCTTCATCTCATTAGTTAAAAATTATTTGGGGTATATTTATCATGTATGTAATGATAATACATCAGCCCAGAAATATAATTTATAAATAAGTGACATGTTTTGGCAAAGCATGACCAAAATTGTATTTATTGATAGAGGTGTATGACCCAAGGTAAAAGATAAATATAAAGTTCACACGTATCCCATATTCTAATGTTTTACAGCCAGCCTACACCCACTTATTTATCCTGGTTGATGAACTTTGCTCCAACCCAATTGTTTCCCTCACTGTCCCCAAACATGCACTCGGCTTTCCTCTCTTCAAGTTTCTGTCCATACCACCACCCTACTTCTCTGGAATGTTCCCCTGCTCATTTTTGCTTTCTAAAGCGTAACAGTCCTTCAAGGCCCCACTGGAATCTCATGTCTCCAGAAGGGCTTCCCTGACCAGCCCAGGCCAGGTGTCCTGTGCAGTACCATGGCAATTGCTGTGCAAGCCACATGCTGCTGGGGACAGCTCTTAGATAGTTCTATTGGGTTATTTGTTGAAGTATCTTAATCTCTTCATTGTCTCCATCCTCACAGCTTCCCTGCCCAGCTAGATGACTGGTCATTTAGGAGGTTATTTCTCCTCCTCCATTAGTACACATGAGTCTCTCACACTCACACTTTCATCAGTATACACTTGGTGCCAAAATGCTATATTTTTCTCTATTTTGGATTACCTTTATCCTGCTATTACTGCTCACCTTAGCACTGTTGGGAGTCCCTGCAGACTCTAGTTATGTGGTCAGCGTGTCTGGTGTTAAATGGGTAAGTGCAGATATTGAGAAGTTCCATAAGAGCAAGTCTCCCAAAGGAGAGGGAGCGTAGGATAGTGGTGGAGCCGATCCGCCCCGTAACTGGCTCTCAGCAACTGTCTGTGGATGAGTGGTTCCTCTGTGGTACGTTTCCCATAAGAAGAACTTTAACTTCCTCCTCCACCAATAATCACTTCTTGAGGACCTGCAGCAAACCCAGAATTATAGAGATTTCTTTGGCCAAACATGTGAAACCAAGCCCATATCGCGGAGAGGAGTGAGGGAGCAGTAATTTGGTTTCTCGGACTCTTCCACCAAAATTGGATCCTTTGTCCTCTCTTCTACTGTCTTTCTTCCTGTCCCAGTTCACACCCACTGCGGGGCAGTAATGAAGCAGCAGTAGATGGTTGTCTCCCCAGCCATATTTGGGAATCCTGAGTTGCATTCTTACTTTTGAGACTTATATTTTTATTCCTCATTAGCTCTTTAGCTTAAAAGAGGGTAGGATCTAGGGACGCCTGAGTGGCTCAGTCAGTTAAAGACTTTTGTTCAGGTCATGATTTTGTGGTTCATGAGTTTGAGCCCCACATTGGGCTCTGTGCTGACCGCTGAGAGCCTGGAGCCTGCTTCAGATTCTGTGTCTCCCTCTCTCTCTGCCCCTCCCCGCCTCTTCACTCTGTCTGTCTCAAAAAAATGAATTAATATTTAAAAATTAAAGAGGGTAAGATCTAGAACCTATGAAAGTTCTGGAGTTTTTATTTCATTGTAAGTTCAACAGCGTGACTGCTACCAAAATAGCATGTGTGGTCATAGGCTAGGTTAATGCAAGTACAGTGTACAATCAAGGAGAGTAATAGCTCCATTGTACTCAAAGTTCTTCAGCTCATACTGCCATGAGTGGTGTGTGAGTCATGTATTAGGCTCTGAATGCCACATTCTGGAGTGTTCTTGAACTCAGTGAAAGGGCCCCAGAGGAGGTAACCAGTACCCTGTGGTCCATATCCTTTGAAGGAAAGTTGAAGACACTGGGTTAAGTATGGGGAGAAATTAGGAGAGAGAAGGGCTTATGAGAGCTGTCCTGACATAATTGAGGGCTGCTGTGGGAAAGAAGGGTTGGTCTTACTCTTTGTTGCTCCAGAGGGTGGAACCTAGACCTGTGGGTGGAAGTTATCTTAGTTCGGTATAAGATGAGCTAATAAGTTCCTTTCCAATGTACAGTCTGGAAATTTTACAGGGGCATCTCATACACTTGGACTTTTATACCTTGGGCTTGGGTTCTTTCAGCTTTCTTTTTTGGTTGCTCCAGAGATAGCACCAAATTCTGCTCCACCCAAAAGTTCTCAGATCCCCTTATGTCTTGGAGTCCCAGAGCTGTCCTTGGTACTTTTTATGGTCACGTGGTCATGGCTGCACCAAGGCATCTGCCCCAGAGGTGCTGTCCCCGTTGAGCTGGAAACAAGGGTGGATGTTCTCTAGCTCACCGGCAATACAGATAAAGCCCTTACAACTCCCCCAGAACCTCCTCTGGCAAGTCCCTCTGGACATTAATGGACACTTGGGTTCCTATCTGTCAGCCTGGGTCTTTAATCACTGCTTTTATTTACCAGAAGAAGACGCCCACCCACCTCTCCCCAAATAGACCTAACACATTTTTCCCCACGTTTTGTATTAAGGTAGAGTCTCTAACTCCAAGCCACACATAAGGACTCCCCCTTCTTTCCCTGTGTGACCTCTGTGGTCTTTCTTTTTATTTATTTATTTTTTTTAAGTAAACTCTGTCCCCAACACAGGGCTCACACTGACGACCCAGAGATCAAGAGTCACATACATGCTCTACTGACTGAGTCAGCCAGGTGCCCTTCCCTGTGTGACTTTTAATAAAGCTTTTCCTAGACCTGTGGCTGGTGGTGGCAGTGGTGGGTGTGTAAGGAATCAGAGGTCTAGGTGGTAGTCCTGCCTCTGCTACTTACTGTGTAGCCTTGGGCAGGTTACTTAGTCTACTTGGGTCTCTCTTTTATCTCCTTTATCAGCAGTGATGATTCTGTCCCCTGAATCTTATCTCAAAAGAGATACCATGAGGATTGAATAGGTGTGAATGTGCTTTGTAAATTGATAAGTAATCATCCTACAAATGTTAGCTCTTAGCCACCTCATCTGTACTATGAATGCAGGGAAAGGGAACAGTGTCATCCCTATCTTCCACGATCCTGTTCTAGGCATGGGAACATAGAAGGTGTCAGCCAATAGATGACTGGTTGGCTGAAAATTGCAAGGTAATAGCTTAACAATCTATATGATTAGGTTTTATCCCTCAAGTTTAAGGAACAAGAACTTCCTGGCCATGTGAAAATGTATCTCTGAACTTGTGTCTCTAAACATGTGTCTCTGAACAGCCACAAGATTTCACAACCTGCTGAGATGAAAGATCAAGCCTCCTCCCCGAGCCCTTGTCCTCAGGTGGCATGTTACAAGAGTTCATTGGACTTGGGAGGGTACTGATGGTACCTCGCCTGATAATCCCCTACCTTAGGGGGAGGGGCTGGCCAGAATTAAGCAAGACTTCCTGCCCTCTGGTTCTCCTGCTTTGATAGCATTCACCTCCCTAGGCTACCCGTGTGGGCCAAGAAACATGGCTGGGGCCAGGCCACATCTGTGTGTGTTCTTTGCTCTCCGTTAGGTGAACCGGCCTGTTTTGTCAGTGGCAACATAGAGTAAGCCAAGTTCAGAGCCCAGAGAGGAGGAAATAATGGCTCTATCACACCCCTGCTGGAGGTGTGTCTTTTCAGAAACTGGGCTCTTCTGGCATCTCTCCATGGAAAAGGTTCCTGAGCTTGTTGAAATAGAAGAGTTTCAATTAACACCAAAGAACATTTAAGACAGTCACAAACCTAAAATGCCATTTGCCTGAAAAGTCCAGACTTCAGATTTTCCACTACACAGTTTTCTTCCCAATGCCTACCCGTAATTTTTCTGGAAATGACTATGATCTAATACTTTTTGTCCAGAGAATATTATACAAATTTTTAGAAAAGGGTGGGGCAGGTAAGAGGTTGGTGTGGTGCAAGGGGCTGGACCAGCACCCTTTCCTGTTTTATCAGATGACCTTTGACTGCTCCCCAAGAGTCCCATAGTACATTCAATAAATTCTCAGCGTCCTACCCATGTGTAAGCTCTGAGATCAAGCACGGAACCTTCCATAATTGAGCTCACAGTCTAGGGTTAGTGCTCAAAATGCTCTCCTGCCTGGACTGTTAACATTTCCTCCCTGATTTCAGTCTGACATCTCTCTACATGACTTTCAGATGGATTTTTCTTTTCTTTTTTAACTTTTTAATAGTTTTTTTTTACTAATAAAAGCAATATGTGCTTATTCAAGAAAAATTAGATAATAATAAGAATATAAATACAAATTATATCTCTGATAATTATCATCATCTAGATATATTCAGTGCTGAAATGTTGATACATTTTCTCCTAGACCCTTTGAAAAATAATGTAGATAATCAGAATATAGAAATACCTTTTTTTGCCTTATTGTCATATCAGAGACATTTTCCCACATGATGAAAAGCCCTTAGGAATATCAAGATCTTCCTGGGGTGCCTGGGCAGCTCAGTCTGTTAAGTGTCAGACTCTTGACTTTGGCTCAGGTCATGATCTCACAGTTCCGGAGTTCTGGTCCCACGTCGAGCTCTGTGCTGACAGCACAGAGCCTGCTTGGGATCCTATCTCTCTCTCTCTCTCTCTCTCTCTCTCTCACTGCCCCTCCCTGCTCACAGTCTGTCTCTCTCTTTCTCAAAAATAAATAAACATTAAAAAAATTTTTAAACCCTTCTGTCATTCGTTTTAGAAAGTAAAGTCTCCACTTCTTAATGCTACACATAAGGTGTGTATACATATGGTTTATCCCTTTGCACTTCCCCAAGGCTGTCTACCTCACTCTTCGCCTCTTCCTTCCCTGGTGCTCACTCACCCCTATTCACATAACACACAATCACTTGCTACCTCATCCCCCACCCATCACCACTTTCATCACTTTCATACTCCACCCGGGTGTCAGGCTGCTCCCAGCTTCCCAGGCTGCCCCTGGGAGGTCACAGCTGATCCTTTACTCAGCACGCTGCCCCCAACGGTGATGCTCTCCCGTCCGTCCGTGTAGCCACTGAAACCTTTTTATTTCTCAATACTCACTTCAAGCATTGTCTCTTCCATCAAGTGTTTCCCTTCCCCTTCCACCCCAACATAGAGCTGTCCACCCCCTTTTTCATCCTCCTTGGTAACTTTTTCATCTAGAATAGCACCCAGGATAGGGTAGGAAGCCAAATATTATTTATTGTCATTCTGCAGTGCTTGGCAAATAGATATTTGCTTGAGTACAAACAAGTGATCAGCCACAGTCCTGTGTAACGAATGCAGTTCAGGGAATATGTAAATGGTGCTTAGAGGAGCCTAGAGGAGGGGGATTTTATGGGTGTGTGTAATCCACAATCCAGCAAACAGGAAATGTGTTCATTTTTAATGTGGTGACAGCCTTCCTCTTCACTTAATCTACTGCTTTGAATCCTATTTGCATTTCTGTTCCCTGACCTTGGACCAGCTGAGGGAACTTTTGTTGTTCTCTCCCTGTATACCTTTTCCTTTGCCTCCTGAGACCGTTGTGGACTGAGCCCCGGACAAGGCAGAAGTCCTCCCTGTGGCTACACAGCCCACTACTCATCAGACTGGTGTCTACTTCCCACCAGACACAGATACTTGCAGGTCGCCCCCAGCTGCCCTTGCCTGGGACCCAGTATCCCTGCTGCAGCACAGGCAACCAGGTCTCAGAGGGAATCATATTTGAATTATAAGCTTTGATAATCAACACCATTATTTGAGGCAGATCACCCAGACTACAGCTTAGCAGACCCTTTATTTCTCTCTTTTTCTTCTTTCACTGCCTCTGCCCTGCTCACCCCCTTGCAGAGAGACTTTCCCCAGATATCATTTGGGCTTCTTTGCTCATAGAACAGGTCAGGCAGGATGATATGGAACATATTTCCCTGCATGACACTTTGGTCTCCACAGATGTCCTTCATTTCAGAAGGTTGAAAATAGACCACGCCCAGTGGGACATTGCACAGGAGAGCCTTGTAGGCAGAGATGTAAGCCTGTCTCCCCAGGCCTCGCAGTCAGCATTCTGCCAGCCAACAGGCTGCAGAACAAAGGCTGTAATAGGACAATGGGACAAGGAGGAGAGGAAGTAAAAGGCATGTAATCAGATCAATCACCAGCTAGGTCCATCTGCCTGGGGAGCCTGTCTCTGGTGATGGCACCAGCGGACATGTCACATGTCTCGAAAAGCCTGCCCGTCCACTGGTTTGTCAGACCTCAGCACCAGACACTCTCATTTTCTTAATAACTGGTTACAGATCCTGAATCTATAAATTTTACTAAACTCTCCTTGACCTTTCTGTATTTTTAGCCTGTGCTGCTTTTCGGGATAACTTCCATGGTTGATTACTTGTCCTATAAAATAACTTTTCAAGTTAAAAGAAATTCTCTCAAACCTGAAGACACTATCTTCTTAATTCTGGTTTCTACTGTTGGTAACAAATTCATGTTTGGCCCTTGGTACATTTTGTTGATTTGGGGGTGGGGTGAGAGGTAAGAAGGTTGATGTCTCTTCTCAGCTTTAAATTTTTCACCTTTAGGGGAGCCTGGGTGGCTCAGTCAGTTAGGCGTCTGACTCTTGATTTCAGCTCAGGTCATGATCTCACAGTTCAGGAGATAGAGCCCCACGTCGGGCTCTGCACTTACACCACGGTGCCTGCTTGGGATTCTCTCTCTCCCTGTCTCTCTCTGCCCCTCTTCTGCTCACACATATGCTCTCTTTCTCTTTCTCAAAAATAGAAATAGATAATTAAAAATATCAGCTTTAAGTCTTAATACTCCCCACCTGTTCTGATATAATGACTGGCCCATTGGGCACCTCATTTGATTGTTGTTTCATTCCCCTGGAACTTTCCTATTTTTCTTTGGCCCATCTTGAAATAGAGCAGCTGAGAGAATTTGGACAGGTACTCTAAGTGCAAGTTGTTTAAGACCATGCTGAAGCCTTTTGTTTCTCCTACCTTTTTGGACACTTTTTAATTTTTGTGATTTTAACCTTAGAGCTGATGTTTTCAAAGACTACCAAAGTGAAGCCTTTTCTTTGAGCCTCAGAGGCTGTTGTAAATAGGCCCCTTGTATGGATAGTTTGGATTTGGACTCCCATATTTGTTTTGGAGTTGCTCACCCTGACCTTGATCTCCAGTCTTACTGTTTATCCACATTGCTTCTGCCAGTTTCCATAATGAAATGCTAAGTGTCACTGTGTGGTCTTTCTTCAAGGACACCTGTAAAAATGCAAAGATGGGCCCCATTTTTTAGTATCCTTCTTGTTAACAGTTCCATCCGAGGGCGAGGGTGTGGGGAGCTCATCATTATAGAACATTTTTAATTTTTCAAGGGATCTACAACTATTGTCTCTGTCTATTCCTTAGCAGTCTATAGAAAGGAGAGACCTGATCTGAAAATTGAAAATAACAAAAGCATGCATGGAATAATTACCGCTGTCTCGCTCAAGATGGTCCAGTGACTAGCAGATCTGGAGTTGGAATCCTTTGACCTCAACTCTTTCTAGAGTACTGTAGTAATCCCTTTAGCTTATTTCTCAATCCTGCAGTACCTTAATTAAAAGAAATTAACGGAATTCATAAATGAAAGAAAACCCTTGGTAAATAACCTTAGCAAAGACATTTTTAGGAAAGGCTAAATCTCTTGCTCTCTTCTTATATACATCTCATTGGCCTCTTGGGGGGGAAATGTAGCTGATTTAACAAATGCAGGTTTAGTCAACTAGTTCTCCTATCCCTACCCTCTCCTTATCAATTGGCGTTTGATGGTCCTACAACTTTTCATTTCTAACTGTTCAATTAGCATAGAATTACAATGGTTAGTATTACCTCTGGTGCTCTTGCCCAGAGATGTCACTTTGGACAGTTTTCATCATGTCAGGAAATGTCAGCCCAGGACGCCAAGCTCCTCCTGATAGCCCGAGAAGGCGGCAGCTCTGGGCTGTCTGCTGCTGAAGAGGGGAGGACCTGGCTTCTTGGTGCTTTATTGACATTCGGTGAGCACAGCCTGGGCTACTGACCCACCAAGTCGGCTGCTGTGAGGCTGGAGGGGACACAAGGACTTCCGGATGACTTTTCAATGTCCAGTTCTCTAAGGCTATTTTTCTCTTCTTTCCAGAGTCTAGAAGGAGGCTCATACCGGGGAAGCCTGAAAGACCCTGCAGGCTGCCTGAATGAGGGGATGACCCCACCCACACCTCCTAGAAACCTGGAAGAAGAACAGAAAGCCAAAGCCCTGAGAGGCAGGATGTAAGTGGCTCCCCCAGATTCTATCCTGGTGCGCATGTATACGGTGGACAATGGGCTAAGGTTGGAGGAAGTTTGGGGAGAATTACACTAGATTTCCATTGATATCACTCATTCTGAGTAAAGGTGACCTAGATCTGTGCAGTGTGGCGTTGATGAACAAGGCACTGTAGTGGCACTGACTTTAAGAATTTTAGGCTGAGGTATTTCCTGGGAGACAGCGGCTATTACTGACCAAGTGTGGTTATAACCAAGGTCTGTTACAAGTGTGACACATACTGACAAAAGGAAACCAACAAAGTTTAGGAAACTCTGGGACTATTACTATGGTCTCATATTAGAGAATTCATGGCAGAAAATAGGAAGAGTTTCATCTGAGGAAACGTTTCTCAAAGTGAAGGGACACAGTACATAAGAGAAGGGAGCCACTGTACCAGCTAGCCAGGGCCTAGCTCTACTCCCTCTCTAAAGGTTTAGTTTTGCATCCATTCGTGGGCTTAGCTCCAAGAGAATCACTTCACTTTTTTAATAGTTAGTGGGGGTAAATACAGTTCACAATCCCAGTCCGTTTCACAAAAACCTATATACCATGCAAGGTTTGATTTATCTACCCTGAGGTGAAGTCAATCTTTTACTACTTGGGATGATCAAGAAGATATCAGATACCATGAATGGAAAACCACAATCCCTCCAAAACTTTGTTTTCTTATTTAGGGTTTGGCTCTATGTTAGAAGCAGAGCCTTATGAGTCTTCCACGCAGCCTGGTGTGTGAGAGATCATAAGCACAGACAGCTGATTCCTCCCTGTTGCTAATCAGTCTGTCCTTCTCCCCTCAGACTCCTCGTCCCTTTAACCTGGTCACAGACACGAGGATTAGCAAAAATGAGTGAGGCCAGGTCCTTCTGTTGCCTGGAAACAGGCAAAGTGAACATTTATAACTTTCTTTCCTGGGAAACTGAAGTAGAAACGTCATAGACAGGGCCTGGCCTCTGAGCAGGGCTGTCACCTCACAGCGGAGCAGAGCAAGTGTCTCTTCAGTTCCATATTTACCCCTCAACTTTATGTGTACTCAGGGAACCCCAAGAAGGGAATAGAGGTAGAAAAATACCATCCGCAAATGGAAATTTTCTAGGACTGGTACAAAGCTGGTTCTCTTTTGCTTCTCAGGGTTGTTTTTACATAGATGAGAGCTGGAGCCGATATTCCAGTTCTTTGTCAAGCCAAAGCAAAACTTGGGTCAGGGAGGAGACCTTTGGGGTAGCAGGTGTCCTTGGCAAAGCCCTTCACTGCTCTTGTCACTTCAGTTACACAAACAGTCATGTAAGCCATTGTCCTGCTTCCAGATGTGATATTGTCTGATTTTGTTCCAACAGACAAAAGTTTGTTACCTCTTTAACTCACTTTGCCCATTTCTTCTCCCTCTTCCCATTCTCTTGCCTGACTCTACAGCTCTCCACATCCTGGGCTATCCTGAAAACCCAGCTATTAGAGTATCTCATTGCTCTTGCTGTAACTTAGGGCCACAATGAAAGAGAGGATACAGAGGTGTCATATGTGAAGGCCGTGTGAGGCTAGAGGCTGAGTCAGGCGGGCAGGTACAGAGAATGGAGACTCAATCCAGACATTGAAGGGTTAAATGGGTGCTCCATGGAGAAAAGATGAAAACAAAGGCTGAGAGCAGATTTGATTGTCTTGAAGTTTTAGTCACTCATTCATTCAATAATAGGTGTTAAGGGGCACCTGGACGGCTTGGTTGGTTCGGCCTGGTTGGTTGAGCATCTGACTCTTGATTTTGGCTCAGGTCATGATCCCAGGGTCATGGGATTGAGCCCCTTTAAAATTAAAAATGTTGTAAATAGGTATTTAATGCCTATTATGCATGGGATGTATCAGTAAATAAAACAATAAGTCTTTGCTCTCATGGCAAATTTGCACTATAAAGAGAGAAATAATACAATAAGCAGAATAAAAATAAATTACTTAATATGTTAGAAGCTGGGAAAAGAAAAAGTAGTGAGGGCGATTCAGAGTATGGTTGGGGCCATGCTGCACTTTCAGATGGTTCTGACATTTACACAGAGACCAAAAGGGGGTAAGGAATTAGCCATTCACCGCGGAGGAAGAGTGTTCTTGGCCGAGGGGACAGCCAGCGCAAAGGCTCTAAGAGATTTTCTGTGCAAGACCAGCTGTTCCTCACCATGGTGAAACATAGAGGTTAGAAGTAGGTCTAGGTCTGGGCTGTAGCTGGTAGAGGTTTAGTTGGACCAAAGAATAACATTTACCTCATAAATAATCTTTACTAATAAGAACTGAACATCTTTCAAAAATGCTTTATTGTCAGTTCATTTGATCATGCACGGTCTTGTGATGCCTATAACTTAAATCTTTTCTGTGCCTCTTCAGAATGTCTGGTAAATTGTCATGATCTCCCCAAGTATTTCATCAGCCCTTCAAGGGAAGTGATGCCGGGTCCACCAGCAGCACCCAGTCTAATCAGCTCCCTTCCGGCAAGGCTGGAGAGCCCAAGAGAGCCCTCAATCTGTCAGCAGACAGCATAGGATAAAAATATCCCCTGGAGACAGAGAGCTGGACTTCATCTCCAGAGGGCCCTCCCAACCCCAAATTCCCACTCCCATCTTCCTGTGGGTTTTCTTTTACCACTTTCTTCCAAGCAGTAACATGGGCCATGCTAAAGATACATTTAAATGCTTTTATTTGGCCTTGCCGGTTCCTTCCTGTGGCCTATAACGCATGATTGTGGATTGTGTGTGTTAGAGAGAGGAAACTGTTTGGAAGTACTGGACATGCTGATAAAGGAGCAAATGTTCCTTTTGCTTTCTCCCCATCACCCTGAGGCCCAGACCCAGGGATTTGTTGGCTTATCTATGCGGTATAGATCAAGAATTTCATATGAATTGCTTCCTGGGGTCAGAATGGTTACAACCCTTACGCCGGGGTCCCCTTTGGACATCCCAGAACTTTATCCCTTCTGCCCTTTGGGCCCAAAATGCAGTTGCACGGCTCCAGGTGAAACTCTTTCAAGCTTAGCTAGTACGAGTCAGACTCCAGTAAGCCGCACGGCACCTAGTCCTGCTCCAGGACACGGCCCGGTGAGTTTTATGTCCAGCTCTTTACTACCTGGACAGAGAGAAAGGGAAGTGCTTGGTTTTGAGGCCTCAGTGACTCCAAAGAGCCAGTCTGAGTAGCTTGTCAAGTAGCAGGCAACAGTGAAAGAGCAGAGGCTTTGGACTCTGGTATAATAGGTTCAAATCCCAACTCTGCTACAGATTTTGTCATCATGGGTAATACAGCCTCAAGAGTTTTCATCTATATGAAATGGGGCTTATAATACCTACCTTGATATAAGCATGAGAAAACCCAGATAAAGCATTGGCACAAAGTAAATGCTCCAAGAGGAGGAAATCATTAACAAGAAAGAAACCATGAAAGCAAGTGTCCTTGTAGTGGTTAACCGCCCCCCCCCCCCCGGCCCCATCTGGTGGGCAAGCGGGGGCTGCTGCATGGAAAGTGGGGATGACGGGATGTCGACAGCCCATCTTTCTGGCCTTGACTGGGAGTTTTGCAGACCAGTTACCAGGGACACCTCTCTGAATAATTGTAGCTTCTCTGTCTCAGAATCCTCACTTGATGTTGGCATCTCTGAGGCCTCCAAGGTTGGTTATCAAGCATATGTCTTTCTCCTCTTGGTAAGCAAAGAATGGAGTTGAAAGGAAGGAAAAAAAAGTCTCACGTTGATCCCTTGGCCACAAAGCTTTCATAACTGAGTTTTGCCGAAGTGCCTGTTATCCTTCCTGTCTTGTGTCAGTATGACAGTTCAGTTATAGGTGAGTGAGGAAGGACCATTAAGAACAGAAAAAAGGGGCTTCCTGGGGGGCTCAGTTGGTTGAGTGTCTCTGATTCTTGATTGCAGCTCAGGGTACGATCTCCCTGTTCGTGAGCTAGAACCCCGTGTTGGGCTCTCTGCTGACAGCACGGAGCCTGCTTGGGCTTGTCTCTCTCCGTCTGTCCCTGTCCCTCCCCCTTCAAAATAAATAAATAAACTTTAAAAAAAAAAAAAGAAGAGTAACAGAAAGAAAAGTGCTGAGTGGTGAGCATTGCCATCCCTCTGGCTGTTGTGTGCCACCTGAGAAAGCCCCTCTTGGCTCAGTGCCCTCCAGTCCTCAGAGGGACCCCCTCACAGAGAGAGCGACAGTAAGCGCCTTCCAAGAGCTGCCACATATGGGGCGTGGGGTGGTCTTGTCATAAAGGTGCCAAAGTAACTTTCCTGTCAACTAAAGTGTGACGATTTCTTGCTTCACGATGAAGAGGACCCTCATTGTTCTTAATCTCCTGCTCAGGTTTGTCTTGAATGAGCTGGTGCAGACAGAAAAGGACTATGTCAAAGATCTGGGGATAGTGGTGGAGGTGAGTATGTGGCTCGGAGTGGGTCTGCGGTCACCCAACCCGGGCATGTTGGTCCGTCCCTGAGCTGAGGTGTTTGTAACTTGAGGGCTACATGTTTTTAACATGGTATTTTTTAGTCTCTCTGGGTATTTGCAGAAATTAAATGAAAAATGATAATAGATCTGATGAAATATGTAGGGTTGTTTTTCTTTTCTCCTTGAAATATCATGAAAGATTCAGAGGGAGATGGGGTCCTAAATGTTACAGCACTGGGGGAGCCTCTTGGTCAGAGCTGAGTCCTTTCACCTGGTTTTTGGTGACCAAGTTTCTATCTGAAGAACTCCTCTTTGGCGTTTAACCATGTGAACATATATTCTTCAGAATTACCAGCCACCATGGGCACTAAGCAGGGCACTCCTAGTAAGAGCTTGGGGCTTAGAGTCTCCTTAGATTCTAAGGAGGATGTTATGGCTACCAAGAGGACAGACAGAAGTCCACCCATAAGACAAGATCTTGACACGTCCACAGTTAGGCGTCAACTTGGTAGTATATAAAACAGCTCTTTCTCCTAAGGATTTACTTTAGGGGCACTTAGATACTTGGATGAGAAATACTTTCGCTTAAGGGGACTGGAGACAACAAAAGGGACCCAGAACTCCATCAGAATTGTGTCTGTCACTCTGCACGGGGTAAAGTCCTGGCTGAACACTGAGAAACCACAGAAAGCGGGCACTTACAGGGGGCTGCAGTGTGGGGCTTGTCAAGAAAGCTGCCTCCTGAAGACACCCTGCTGACCGCTGCCTCTGCCCTACAGGGCTTCATGAAGAGAATAGAAGAAAAGGGTGTCCCTGAGGACATGCGAGGGAAGGATAAAATCGTGTTTGGAAATATTCACCAGATTTACGACTGGCATAAGGAGTAAGTGCTACGTTTTCCTGAGGACCCGGGGGGAGGGGCATCCTAGGAACCCAGGACCCTCCCATCCTCCCCGTGAATCTCACCTTAGGAGTAGGGTAGGGTTTGGGGAGATTCTGGTGTCCTTTATCTCCTCACCAAGAAATAATATGGTTCTGAAGGATGTGGCTTCCTTCCCTTACCCGCTCCCTCCTTTTAGTTTTTTCCTGGCTGAACTGGAAAAATGTATCCAGGAGCAAGACAGGCTGGCACAGCTCTTCATCAAACACGTGAGTGCTTCCTTCCCCCTCTCTGCCCCCCCAGCTGCCCACCCCCCAACCCCCACCCTGGCTTCTGTGTTTGCCTCTGAGAATTCCTTCTCTCCCCTGCTCTTCCTCAACTTGCCTTCCTCCTCGCCCCTCTCTGAGCTGTTGCCTTCTCTCTAACCTCCTCGGCAATTTGAAAGATGGGCTCTTGCCTCGCGCGTGTACTCTTCTACCCACGATATGTAACTGCCTCGGTGTGTCCCTGAGGTGTGGAGCATGTCTGTGGTTCTCGGGGTGAGCAGACCAGCCCCCGGGAGCCCCGGGATGCCTGAGCGCCTTCTCCCCTGCCGATGCAGGAGCGGAAGCTGCACATCTACGTGTGGTACTGCCAGAACAAGCCGCGCTCCGAGTACCTCGTCGCAGAGTACGACGCTTACTTTGAAGTAAGCTGCCTGGGCTTTGCTGGGCCGGGTGGGGGAGGAAAGTCAGGCCAAGGCAGCCACATTCAGAAATGTCAGTCGTACCCATCCACAGGCCCCCCCCATCCAGTGCTGCCACCCCTTCAGGACAGGGAGAGCTGGCTCTGCAGGGCCGTTCACTTGGCTAGATTCCCGATGACCGCCTTTGTTTGCGGAGTTACTATCACCCAGACACTACTTCCATGGCCCCAGCTCAGACCATGCCTGTACTCTTCCTACCAGTCCTTGGACACACAGAGGCCCCTGCTCCTTGTCCCCATGCTCTGAGTCACCTCATGCTCTCTGCTCTCATTCCCAGAGGTTCTGTCAAGCACCATAAAGTGTTTGTTTTGCCTCAACCTGGAAATGCTTATTTTGCTGGAGGAGAGGCAAGGCTCTCCCTTGGAAAGAGCCCTCACCTGAGTGTTTGCAGATCTGCACTGAGGGCCCAGCTCACTTAGGCCTGTACTAGGAGAAGCCCTTGATTCCTGACATGGGCCATGGAGCAGCAGAGAGAACAGAATACCCATCCCAGCTTGTCCGCAGGGCTGTGGTGAGGACACAGGGTGGGAAAGTGCTGGACATGCAGAACGGTGTGGCAGTGTGTGCTATGTGTTGTCAATAACACATTAGCAATTGTGTAGGCAAGTCCGCCTTTTGCGTAGGCTAAGGATTCTCAGACCTTATTGCAAAAGCCAAGACCTGTCTCACCTCGAACCCTAATCCCCAGGACCCCAGTTCTTTGGCTTCTTTTTTTTTTCCTAACATGGCTCCCTTGTGTTCCAGGAGGTGAAACAGGAGATAAATCAAAGGCTGACACTTAGCGACTTCCTTATCAAGCCAATTCAGAGAATCACAAAATACCAGTTGCTCCTCAAGGTAAGAGAGCTGTGAGCCTAGGGCAGAGCCAGAGAAGGGTCTTCCTAAGCTCTGAGCTGCTGAGCAGGTTAGCATGAGGCTGGTCGCCACCACACTTTTCCCATGAACTGGGGGGGGGGAAGAGGGGGATCTGTGGGCTTTTACCTTGCCTGTCGGTTTCTCGTGTCAGCTCCGCCTCCAAATAAATTGCATGCGCATCGTTTCTGCTTTTAAGGTTGGTTTTTTGTTCACTGTCTTTCTTTCAATTCACTTTCTTCCTTTGTCACCATCACTGACTTGGGACCTTTAAAAAATAAAAAAATAGTAAGAGCATAAAATCAGAGCGACCACAAGGAGAAAGAAAAGCAAAGGCAAGACCCTAGAAAGCTGAGATGAGTAATATGCACAATTTGATCACATTTTACTTTTTACAATGGCTTAATTTGGTTTGTCTTACAGAATATGAGGTAAATGGAAGAGAGAGATTGAGCTTTCCTTTCTCCCAGGCTTTCTGGACATTAGCCCCACTCTCTTCCTGTTCACGATCTCCCTCTCCCTTCTTCCCTCCCTCCCCACCTCCCTTTTCCCATAACTTTTAATCTCTGAGTCTTTGAGGTTTTTCTCCATGTTGTTGTTTCCAATATGACTCATAAGTTCATATCTCAGCTTCTACAACGCACTGCCATGTCTGCTGGGGAGGAAAGTAGCCTGGGTATCATCACAGGCTTTATGATGCTGGGGGTTTTATAGTGCTCTGTTTTCCTAACTGATGTCACCCTCCTGCACCCATCCCCGCTCCCCCCACTTGCTAGGACTTCCTGAGATACAGTGAGAAGGCTGGTTTGGAGTGTTCAGATATCGAGGTGAGTCTTCTGCTCCCGGTGCTGGCTGCTCTCGGAGCCAGTGTTGGCGTCTCACTCTAAGGGGGAGGAGCGGGCTCTAGAGGGCCGGTGGCTTAGCTGACGCCTCTCAGGGAGAGCCCCCTGCGAGCAGGTACTCCACAGGGTGAGAAATGGCAAGTAGTAACAAACACGCTGTGTGCTTTTCTGGAACCCGAGAATTCTGTCCTGGGACAGAGCAGTTTCACCCCACTCCTGTTCTCTGTGTGGCTCCGGTGACATATGGTGGGAAAGGGTCCGCTAACATCCTTCAGAGATAGAGCATTTCAGTACGCAGTCTTATCCACGAATGCAGGTACTATTTGAGTTCAATATGTAAGATATCCCATTTTCCCTCCCTCTTCCACCCCCGAGGATTACTACCTAAGTGAAGTCCTTTGAGACAGTGTCGCCATGGGGATTATTTTAAGCCGGAGAAGTTACAGACCATTCTGGCAGGTTATTTTAGGTTAAAACTTCTAGAGTTTCACAAAGCAGGCTAAGCTGTCACTTAGGCAGCCGAGAAGCAACAGAGAGAAGAAAGAAAATATGAGAAGGAAGGCGAATTGCTAAATGAAAGGAGGAAGGAGGAAAAGGCAAGCTGGGTAGCGTCCCCCCCCACACACATGGTTCACTCGGAGTCCTGTATACCCCAGCTGGAACAGAAACCCCCGCCCTTTTCTAGATGTGGGTGACAGGGACCAGGGTCCTTTCCCAGAATGAAGGAGCCGCTAGGAGGTCACGGAACTGTGCTAAGCTTCCTGCCTGAGAGCTCATCCCCTTGCTGAGCCATTATTATTCTTCCCCACAGAAAGCGGTGGAGTTAATGTGCCTTGTTCCAAAACGCTGCAATGACATGATGAATCTGGGACGCCTGCAGGGCTTCGAGGTGAGCCCTTTTAGAAGGCTTCCGAGCCTGAGCCTGTCTCTCCTGGACAGCGGGAGCCCCGGCTGTGAGGCCCTGTGCCCGCCTCCACGGCCGGCCGCCTCCACTTACCTTCTGTGCCTTTGTTCCAGGCCCCTCTGGCTCACGGGCCCAGGAGGTTTATCCATTTAGGATATGCAGTGATAGGGCAGCGAGAAAAAGTTACAGAGCAGTCCATGAAGCTGGAGTCACAATTCCAAGGGGGCTGGAAAGGCCCAAAGTTCCTTTTAACTGTGGACCTGGCAGCGACCTCTTTCATTTTCTTTCTTGCTTGAGAAGTAAATGCTGGGAATTTGAGGGAGCCCGGGACTATGGGATGGAAGTACACCAGAGGGAAAATGGAACACTTTTTTTTTCTTTAAGAGGATGCTTCTAATAAAGAGATCCGCATATTGGCTAGCTTTTCAGTTAAATGAACATTTAAAGCTTTAACACATCATGTGCATGCACATTTCTATTCTTTGAAGAAGAGAATCTAATCTTTTTTTTATATTTGTTTATGGTTTTTATTTTTTGAGAGAGAGAGAAAGAGAGATAGAGAGAGAGAGACAGCGTGAGCAGGAGAGGGCCAGAGAGAGAGAGAGAGACAGAGAATCTGAAGGAAGGCTCCAGGCTCTGAGCTAGCTGTCAGCACAGAGCCCGATGCGGGGCTTGAGCCCACAAACCATGAGATCATGACCTGAGCTGAAGTCAGACATTTAACCAACTGAGCCACCCAGGCACCCCGAAGAGAATCTAACCTTAAAAGAAACAGCTAGAAGTCCCCAGAATTTTGGCTTCTGTGAATGGACTAGTTTCTTAGGGCTGCTGTAACAAAGTCCCACTGGGTGGCTTAAACATCAGAATTTATTGTCTCACTTTTCCAGAGTCTAGGAGTCTGAGATCAAGGATTCACAGTAGTGGTTCCTTCTGAAGGCTGTAAGGATGAGTCTGATCAGGCCTCTCTCCTTGGCTTGTAGATTGCCGTCTTCATGTTCACATGACATTCTTTGTGTGTCTTCACATTGTCCTCCCTCTGCACATTTTTCTGTGTCCAACTCTTCCCTTTTTATAAGGACACCAGTCACGTTTGAGTAGTACTCACCCTAATGACCTCACTTTAACTTCATTCCCTCTGTGAAAACCTTACATCCCAATACGGTCACATTCTGAGATACTAGGGGGTTAGGACTTCAACATATGAATTGGACGGGGGTAGCAATTCAACTTATAATGGTGAACCTTTGAAGAAAAAAATTGACTTTCCTACTTTAAGCTTGCTAAGTGGCTGCTATTAGTTTATATCCAAACCTCATATGCTAACTACATATATCTGTTTTGAGAATTAATATGACAAAATTGGAATTGACCCAAATATTGACTGGTATTTAATCATTGTTGAACGACTTAGAGAAAAGCGAGGATCTTCTAATCTTGTTTTCTGGTAATCCTGCAACCTAAGACTTTATTATTACTTTCTAAAGAAAAGGGGTTCCTAGAAGTTGAGATAATAAATAAAGTAATAGCTCTCTTTCCTGGCTAAATTAGAATGGAGTAGAATAGAAAAGAGGAAAGGAAAGGAAAGGAAAGAAAAGAAAGAAACGAGGCAGACTGGTCTATAAGTAAATTTAGGAGGTGCTACATTCAGGTTTGGGTTAATGAGTTGGATTCATGATGTTCTTGAGTCAAATTCTCTGTCCTCCTTGCCCCCCAAGGCCTTTCTGGTGTCCCCGTCTGCACTGCAGGAACTATCTGGAGTTTTTCTTTGCTGCTTATTTTTCATAGATTCCCAGTTCTCCACGGTAGACCTGTGGCATTAGAGTAAGCAGGGGTTTGCAGCAGAAATCTACCCTGAGTTCTTACATGGTTTTCCTCTAGTCATACTGGATGAAGTTTTAAATTTCTTCGCTTGGGACTATGCTAGGGCTGAGGCTATTCTGAACAAACCAGATAATTCCTTTTGCTCTTAAGCTTTGATGTCCCATGTTTCCGAGGAGGAGTCTGATTTGACCTTCTCCGACTCTTTGGAGGTGCTGACCACCAACAGGGGAAGAGCATCTGACTGTGTTGCCTCAAGTTAGACCCCATAGGAGCTGTGTCATGCATGCATGTGTGTGGCCGTGGAAAGCCACACACAGACTGCAAAATTATCTTCTCTTTTCAGTCAAGCACCACCATCTCCTTGTTCTATTCAGTCACAGGGAATCTATTTTGCATTCCTTCAGCTAATTAAAAAGGACCATGAATGTCTTTACCTTCCGAAGCCCAGGGCTTTAGACTAGGGAGAAGTTAGCCTCCCCACCTAGACTCTCTCTCTTAAATCCTCTAGCTTTCCCTTCAGCATTGGAGGGCTATCATTCATGGGTCAGCCTCTTATGTAATATTAATAGAGCTTTTAGAGCTTTCCTGGCTAGCTGGTCACTGGATTAATATTAACTCCAGACCGGGAGAGAGATAAGCCTGTTCGGCTGCCAACCTTGGCAATAAGGAGCCAATGCAAGCAGAGGGCAGGCATTTTTCAGGAAAAGGGAAGAAAAATGACCCATGTGCGGGTACTGTTCAGAATAAGATATCATGTGCAACAAATGTTCCACATTTTCACTGAAGGGTGAAAAGTCGTCACCTGGGGGTGCCCCTCTGGCTGCTATCTCAGGTGTTGGCATGTTCTTGCTGCAGAACAGTAGAGAAAGCAGGGGTCTCCAGTAGCATCTGTGAAGACCTGCTGGGTTGGGCTATATTCCCTTTGAAGATGTGAAGATGTCGCTGAAAATCCGGTTAGCGACTGGCAAACCAAATAGGCTCCACTCCCTAGGATGGCAAGTGACCTGCTTGCTGGAAGCATTTTAAGAAGGATCATAGGACCCAAAGAAACATCTGTCAGGTTATAAAACATGGGCATCTGGTATGCTACTCCAACTTTACCTGTTGATGGGTAGCAGGAGACTAAGACTTCAAAATTAAACTGATTCTAAGACTCCATCCTGAAATAACAGAAGGAGAGGAGAACAGCCCAACTCAGATTACTTGTGATCCTGCCTGTATCACAGGTTGGGTCATGGCCACAGGAGTAGTGGAGGACCTTGACCCATGCTGCAAGGGGAGCCAGGCAGGCGACGTTTCTCAGAGCCCTGGGGGCAGAAAGGCTACAAGTGTCACCTATTTTCTGCTCTGCTTTTAATAAAAAATAAGAAGAGCCAGGATAATTCCTGAATATCCTTTTAGCTAACAATTTTACCTTCCTTCCTTCTGGCACTTTCTCAGAGCTGCTTCTTAGTGGTTTCTTTCCCTTTTCCCCCAGAGCTCTGTATCTGCCCTAACTGAATGGATGGGTCTTAATTCAGTCTCTTACTAGAGTCCTAAGGCTTTTAATGTCAGGTCTGTTGTCTGTGTCCTCAGTGAGGCAGGTCCTCTGAACCCAGAGGGCTGTGGCCCCCTGCCCAGTTTTCACGTCCTTCACCTCTGCATCTCCTTCCATCAGGGCACCCTGACTGCCCAGGGGAAGCTGCTGCAGCAGGACACGTTCTATGTGATCGAGCTGGATGCAGGCATGCAGTCCCGGACCAAGGAGAGGCGCGTGTTCCTCTTTGAGCAAATCGTCATCTTCAGTGAGCTGCTAAGGAAGGGATCTCTCACCCCGGGCTACATGTTCAAAAGGAGCATCAAGGTAAGGCTCCTGGCGGGGATGATAAAGGGCAAGGAAGAGCCAAACCTGGGAAGCGGCTTCCCTGAGACAGTGACCTGGCATGAGTGCCGATTCACCACCTTGACAGTCTGGCAGCCAAGTAAGCTGAGGGCATGAAGGTTAACTATTTTCAAAGAAAGAGACAGGCTGAGCACAGGTGCTACAGACCCTGCAGGCTCTCCAGCACCGTGTCGTTCACCAAAGACAGAAACCAGAGTATTTAGCTATTAGATCCAGGACAAAATTGTGGAAATGTCTCCTGAAATAAAAACTTTGAGAAAGTGTCATATGTTGTTGAATTTTTTTAAATATAATTTATTGTCAAGAGGGCTAACATACAGTGTATACAGGGTACTCTTGGTTTTTTTAAAACCACTTAAATACCTTGGGTTCTTCCAGATGAATTACTTGGTCCTGGAGGAGAACGTGGACAATGACCCCTGTAAGTTTGCGCTCATGAACAGGGAGACTTCGGAGAGGGTCATCCTGCAAGCCGCCAACGCGGACATCCAGCAGGCCTGGGTGCAGGACATCAATCAAGTCTTAGAAACACAGCGAGACTTCCTAAATGGTAGGTATCAGTGGGCCTGGCTTCAGGGGCCATTTTCAGGGGACCCCATGCCTCTGAGCTTCCTTGGGTCTGGGTTCATGGTGACTTCATGAGCCCAGATGACTTTTTATATGGATGACAAACTTGTAGTTTTCAGAAACACTTTAGATTTTTTTCTGAGCCTGAATATACCAGTGAAACAGATGGAACATGATAAAGAAACCCCAACTTTCCAAAAGAAGAACTTTTCTCTAGAGCCTGAACATAGGGTATATGCCTTATGGCCAGCACTGCCAACTGGCGTCCATTGTGGCAAAAGGCTGAGTTGGGCACATCGACGATCAATGACCTATGTTTTCCCATTTGGTGACTGATGGCTGGTACTTTCTCAGTTTCTCTGGCATTACCTAGCGAAAACTGGGAGTTTGACAGATCGGTGTGAGAGCCTACACGAGTCCTCTTGCTGGCCAGCCTGAGCCCTTTCAAATGAGAGGTGATCACTAAATTTTAGTAATACTTTGAAAATTCTCAGGACAGATGATTACACACAGAATATAGCTCTCTGCAGACCCTGCAGGAGACCCCCAACCAGAAATGGCATTGCTGCCTGGTTTACATTTCTGTATTTTTTCACTGCTGGGACTGTCTTCATGTTGAGCTTGCCATGTGAGAGAAATTGTATGGTTTTAAATGAGTGCTCACCTCTCAAGCAGATGAGCTCAGAAGTTTCTCCGAGAGAAACAGAGCTTGAAGTTGAAGGCAGAATGTAACCAGGAATGAAATTATTACCCCAGAGACTCAGCAAGCACATATGCCTGTATGTACACAGACACACACACACACACACACACACACACACACACACACGCATACAGACTGAGCAAGCACATATGCCCATACACACACACACACACACATGCATGCATATACACGCACACACGCACACACGCACACACAGGCTAAGCAAGCACATATGCCCATACAGACACACATACATGCACACGCACACAGAGATCCACTATCAGATGTGTCACCTCTTGCCAGTACTGGAATCTGGACTCTTTCAAATGTCACAGACAGCACTTGCTGGGTGTCCAGCATGGACCTGAATGCTGTGGGGAAAGATGAAAGGTGACACACCAGTTTAGGACTGTGGGCAGGTCACAACATTTCTCTGGGCCTCCGTTGGCTCATTCTATGAAAACAAGGGATGACCACTCTGCCCACACTGCCCGTGCTGCCAGCGGTACCAGAAGCAGGGAGACACGGCCAGCTCCCTCTAACGTCAGACTCACTCCACAATAAGGGGCTTAACCCATTGTATTTATTGTAAAACAAATAAAAAGAAATTATACAGCAAGATAAACATGAAACTGCAAAGCAGTTTGTGAGAGTTATGTGCTGTCATGCCCCCTGACCCCTCACAGAAGAACAGTTTGGTGAAAAAAACAAAGTGATTTCTAGGGTTCTTTCTCATTCTAAAAATGCTAAAATTAAATATCAGCCCAGCCCTGAGGGATAGTTACCAACGTTGTATATAGTTTATGGTTTCTGAATGTAGAATTTTAAATTAACACCTTTGGTGATAAAAATAATTCTGTGCAAAAATAGCATATATATAAAATGTCATTACAATGCATTCTGTTAGTTAAGCATGCTTGATTATAAGCTTGAATGAGATTTTTAAGTTGGTCAATGCAGTACAAAAGACAAAAAAAATTGAAACTAGAAATAACTGAAGTAACAATATTGGCCCATACATATTGAGTCCTTTCTCTGTGTCAGACACAATGCTAGGCAAGTGTTCACATGTATCATCACATTTAATCCTCATGTCCACATGGAAAGGTACGTCCTATCACCCTGTATTTTTCAGGTGAGGAAAAGGAGTCAGGGAGGTTAGTAAAGTTGTCCAAGGTCACAACAACAGTAGGTGATAGGAAAAGGACTTGAACCCAGAACCGTATAACTTACAATGAGGCTTTCAACCACAAACTACAGTATAGTTGCTAATGGTAGGGCACACATTTATCTATGAGCTCTCTAGCACACAAAGCAAAGAAAGAAACAGGATCAGGCATAAGATGCTATATATTAGACAGAAACAAACCCTCTCAGGAAGGATCCACTTCCCTGATGCTAAGACCTGAGCTATGCAAACTGAGACTAGCGAAGAACAACGCCTCTCTGTGTCATTCATTTTAAAAAGCCGCATTACTTTGAAACACTTCAGCACAGTTAGTACATTTAATCAGGTAATACCCCAATTCCACGTGGTGGGTGCTGATTCATAAAGTCAGTTTGATAAGGCCTGCTTCAGACCTCTCTGCTAGCTACTTAAAACTTATGACTACATTTCTTTGGGCATAATCAGTGGTTCAGACTTTTACATGGTTCCAAGAGACCTTTCTCTTAATATAGTGAATTATGGAGATATTACTGAACTCGATTATCAATACCTAAATATTTAATGCCTACAGAACACCGTCTAGGGAGAAAGGCTGAGCTCTGGCAAGAGCCTGTTTTATCCTTTGACACAGTCACGAGACAAGGATGTAGGGACAGAGTAGGGCTAGCTTTTTACTTACAGAGGCACGCAGGCATCTCAGGGCCAGCCTTTCCCTCCTGCGACCTCAAAGAGAAGGAAGTGTGAACCCTATGTTGAGTCCTACTGAAGTACATACTTATCACTATAGAAGTATCCCTATAATTGAAAGTTCTCTGGGCCCCAGCTGTTAACCTACTTAAATATGTGTTCCAGAAAATACTGATAAAAATGACAAAATTGGGCCAGCCCTGGAAGTCATTATTACAGAATTTGACCTGTCTGACTTTTGCCTGGCTATACCTCGTTAGTACTCAGGCCTTGCAACTCTCTTATCTTAAACTCTGTAAAACAAAGCTCATGTATTTCCTCTGTCCCCTGAGTTCCACTGGCGACCATTCTGCTAGTCCCCAAAGCGGAGTCACCATCAGTTCTTGCCTCCCTCTCCCATTGAGGCTGAGACAGAGTCTAATCACCCTCCGAACCCCACGTCCAGTCTACATTTTCATTGGCTCTGTTCCGCTTGGATCTCTCACTTGCCACTGTCTCCTGGCTTCTGAACCAGCCTCCCCAGGCCCTCCTCCCAACTGCTGCTCCAAGGTTAATGTTCCTCAAGTATGGCTCTGGAGAGAGAATTTAAAATGTTCAAATTCATTTAATCGAATCACTTCTCATGGTCTTCAGAATTAAACCGAGACTCATTAGCTGGGTTTTGTGGACTGTTCAGTCATGGGGCCAAGGCCTCCCGTACGTCTCATCTCCTCCTCCACCCGTGGCTCTTCTGTTGCAGGTGCCCTGACTCCATCCTATTGCCCAGACACACTTCACACCTGTCCACCTCCTGCACGCTCTGAAGCTTCGTACCACCACCACCCCCATAAAGGTGTCCAGCCACACACATAGACACACTACGAAGGCCCCTCTCCATCCTTTTGCACAGCACTTTGCACCTCATATACGACGCCATTTTGTTTTTGCATTTCCATGATTAAGGTAGATTTCTTAGCTCCCACAGTAGATTATAAGTTCCTTACAAACAAGGGTATGTCTTCCTCGTGTATTACCATTATGCCTGGCATAAAGCCTGTGTGTATCTTGCTTCCACATCCTTGTGAGATTCCTAGACCTCAGAGTAACTGTCTGCTCTTACCCTGCAGCACTACAGTCACCCATTGAGTATCAGCGGAAAGAAAGGAGCACAGCCGTGATGAGGTCCCAGCCATCTAGGGCTCCCCAAGCCAGCCCCAGGCCCTACTCCTCTGTCCCCGGGGCCTCTGACAAGCCTCCAAAGGGCTCCAGCTATAACCCGCCTCTGCCACCCCTGAAGATATCTACCTCCAATGGCAGTCCAGGGTTTGACTATCACCAGCCTGGGGACAAGTTTGAGGCCAGCAAGGTAAGTGACAGCCCATTACCCCCCACACTCACCACCACTCTGAGGACACAGCCTCTGTGCCCACTTTAGAAAAATGAAATTACTTCTTTTTATGCTGCCCATTTACCAGAACAACCCACTGATATAGCCTAGCCTCAATTACTTCTCTTTCTTCCCCTGCATATTGAGTGAGTTAGACTGGCCCCCTGTGCTCAGACATTCTGTGTTAAAGAGCTACTGTCATCTGCAGAAACTCAGCAAATATACTGTAATTTTGTAGTGGTAGTGATGACTTATACCAAACAGAGTAGTGGTGCTTCGGGTCACCTGAAAGTCACAACTCTAGTGTTTGACGTCTTCAAGGGATCACCCTTTCTAATGATGAGCTGCTGACGTGAGCTCACCATCCTCTACCCTCCACTGGCGGATGCAGCAAGGGGAAATGGCTCGTCTGTGGGTAAATGGGAAAAGCAAGCTTGGATTAGACGTTTATCACAGATAATCCACAATTCAAACATCACTGTGAGGACAGCATAGAATTAACTGTAGACACATCTACACAGCTGGTGTAGGACCCTCCAAAGTGGTAGGCATGGGAATAAATGGGGAAAGTTCTAGATTAGGAATTCAGGCAATCTGTTTTCCATGCCTAGAACCTTAGGCAGTTCATTAATCTCATTAGGCCCCAGTTGCCTCTAGAACACAATGGGTCTGTGACTAGGAATGTCTACATTTTTTTTTACTTACAGGTTCTGCTTTTATAGTTTTATTTATTTTATTCAAATTATTGGATGGTATTGATTTTTTAAATTTACTATTAATAAAAAATATTTTTAAAAAATCAACTATTAATATCCAAGTTCAATTCTGTATTAGAATAACTATACTGACCTTTTCATTACATTACCTAGAAATGATTTCTACCTTAAAAACCCCTTGTGAATTAGTTGAAGTCATATTGGCTTTTTGTCAAATTCTTTGAAGAGTTTCTGGCTCTCATCGTGATCTGTGAGGGAGCCAGGCCTCCCTGGGAGGTACAGGCTAGAAGTAGCTTTCCCGGTATCATCTTGTGAAAGAGCCACAGAGGTGTGACCTCTTGTGTTAATGAACACAGGGGGGACCAGAGGAGTTTTGTTCCCACTAGAGTTGGGTCATGGTAGGTCATGGGCTTGCCATTGAATTGGGCAAATGTCTTGTTACTTCTGCCTCAAAGAAGATCAGCATGTAGCGTGAAACTGATGCTTTTTCAAAAAGAAGAAAAAATGTTTCAGAGGGTCTGTCTTCTTTCGACTACGGGACTGTGCCCTGACCTGACCCTTGCCCTGACCTTACTCTGCCCAGGGGCTTACATCTCCCTGTGCCACCCTCTTCCTTACATTAGAGGATGCTGGCGGGAAGGCTGCATGCTAGCGAGGGGCTTCCCGGTGGAAGGTGTGTTTATGCTCTTCCCCACACTGGACAGTTCTCTACCCATGCACCCTTGATTATAATATTTTAGGCAACATTGCTGTAAAAAATAGATTTTTCAGAGCACATTTAGAGATATCACTTTATTGCTCAAGATTTTCTCCTGCCTGCTATTTGCCCTGCTGGTGGGAAGTTTGGCCTTTAACTTTGGCAGAGAGCCTGCCATGTAAGCCGGCCTTCCTGTATCCGCGCCCCTCTTGCCCTTGTCTTTCAGCAGGGCGACCTGGGGAGCTGCAATGGGACCTCGTCTATGGCCGTGATCAAAGATTACTATGCACTGAAGGAGAACGAAATCTGTGTGAGCCAAGGTGAGGTGGTCCAGGTCCTCGCCGTCAACCAGCAGAACATGTGCCTGGTGTACCAGCCTGCCAGCGACCGCTCCCCCGCGGCTGAGGGCTGGGTCCCGGGCAGCGTCCTGGCACCCCTCACCAAAGCCACCGCGGCAGCAGAAAGTAGTGACGGAAGCATCAAGTAAGTGCCTCGTTGGCTTCCCTGGGAGAGGAGTGTGTGGATTAGAAAATCAAAACCAAACAAAGAACACAAAAATGCAAACACATGCTAGGGAACTGGCGCGGCTTGTTCTCGACAGTGCCACCGGAGCCAATGTCTGAGGGCTGGACCGCACGCGGCGCGGGGCGTCCAGGCCCGGGTGTCCGGCTTCCTTGTGCTTGCTGACGGTAGTGGCTGTGGGGTTTTTTTCCCCTTTTGGTTTATAATTTTCTGTTCGTTTTTCTTCCTTCCCTTCCCCCATTAAGAAAAGAACCCTCCTGAAACCCTAGATGACAAAAGGCATGCCTTCCGTTGCTCCATTTGACCCACCACAGGATCCACTGGACTGGACTTTATTTATATTGTATTAAGTTACTGATATATATAAATTTTTTTGATTGACACCAAAAAATTACCTTAGCACCAATGCCAGACCTGTGCAGGTCAGCGGCCCGCTGCTTCTCTTAGGAGAGAGGGAACTTTTTGGTTGTCTATGGCGATTCCTCTGTACAGATTGTACCTTTTTTTTTTTTTAATTTCTCCCCTCCCCTGTCACTTTAATATATGTTCATGGTAATTTGTAAGATATTTCTTTTCCTTATTTTGGTTGCGAAGACCCTTCCGAACACATTCCTGTATAAAGTATTTTGCACTATTTAAGGAACCCCATATGGATGAAGTCAGGTTGTGCAATATAAATGGAGAGCCACAATGTTCATCATTGTACCTGTAATGTAACTAATCATTTTAAATGTACTATTTTAAATATGTAAAATAAATTTTCACCATGAGCATGTTTTAATGAGGTTAAAGGCTAGTTGACCCTTTTTCCCCTATTTCACTATTCTGGGAGTTATAAATGTGCAAACAATTCTTTTTTCATTCTTTCTTTTCTTGTCTGTATTTTAGGAATTGGTTGAATGTGTTGGCAGTTTTCCCTACACAAAAAGTGCTTTTGTCACCCAAGCTCCAATACTAGGCTTTCCTTATAAACAGCCCCTAGGGGTTCTCTCTAACCTCTGAGATGCGGACTGATTCAGATTGGATGCCATCACGCTGGGCGCCCTTGAGGTGCTGACATGAAGCGATGACTCGAGCACAAGACTGGGTTTAGCTTGCATCCCCCACCACTCTCCAGGCTCGGTGGTCATCCACGGCAGAGGTGGGAGGTGCTCCCCGTGACATAGCTCGGCAGGGACACCCACAGAACACAGGGCTGCTTTGGCACTTTCTCTAGCTCGGGGGACAGAGGCTAGCAATGTCACCCTGGCCTTTCTAGGTAACCACAGACCCAGCTAGAAATCAGTGGGGGTCTCTAAGGCACCATAGACCAAATCCATTTTACTCTCAAGACATTTGGTTTTGGTACCTTTTAAGAAGCCTTGGAAATAAAGGCCCTCAAAGCATTGACGTTCTTATTAGTCACTGGCCTTATGAGCTATCTTGTCACAATTTGCAATCTAATTCTCAAGGCACTCAGCACTTCCTCCTCACTTTTGTGTCTTTTGGTCACTTTTTCCTGCCTTCCTTGGGATGTGACCCTGGGTAAAAGAGAACAGATCCAAATACAAATGGGTCATGCTGGTTCCTTGTCAGCCCCTCTTGCACAGGGGCTGGCGGGGATGGAACAGAGCGTCTGACTTAAAGTGGCTGTCAGTATTTATCAGTGGAGGACACTCACTGCACCCTCCCCAGGGCCTGCTGTGACCACAAGAGGCAGAGCTGGTTGTGATACCCACAGCATAGATGTCACTGAAACCCTGTTTCCACATCAGTTCCTGGGCTTGTGGCCAAGAGACGGAAGCTCCCCAAACCATGACGATGACTTCTGGAAAGAAGAATATGAAATTGACCCTGTCCTGCCACTGATACTACTCTGAGTCTTCCTTCTGAACATTATTTGTCACAATTCTAGTTTCTCACCAAGCACACTGAATGACCCAGAGGGTTGTAATAAACACAGGAGCACACCCCCACACTCTCACACGCACTCACTGTGCTGTTAGCCCTGGGAACCTCTTTGGCATGCGCCTCCCTGACTCAAGATGTCCTCACACTGGGTCAGGGATGTGGATGTGGGGGGTAAAGATATGAAGTGAATGTTGGGAGTTAACAGTGATATTATCTAAGGTTAGTTTCCATGACTGCTTCTTGCTCCGGTACAACAACCAGAAGCGAGTTGCTGGTGTGCTAGAGAGCCTGCCTATTCAGGGGATACAAGAGAAGGTCTGGCCAAGAGATTCTTGCTTTCTGGTGGAGCTTACTTAACCCCCAAATTGAGAACATGACTATTCTTGCCCTTTCCTCTTCAGAAAGGTGATCACTGAGCATGTGTATTAGTGATAAATATTTTGGGAACACCTTCAGGACGTCCTAAAATTCCTGACATGAGGTTATGGAAGATATGCTGTACATTTTGAAACTTTCTCCTTCCTCCTAAATCTCATATGCCTGCCCCCCCCCCTTAACAAAGGCTCTTTTTATCAATCTCTGTCTGCAAAGGCCCAAATTTGACAAGGACACACTGAAGGAAAGCCAACCTCACTTATTCCAGGCAATGATAGAACTTCTTCCAAATTCTATGACCACACCTGAAATTGATGATGCCTGCCCAGGGTCACTAATGTTGTTTGTGACTTGGCTTTTGGTGTCTTTGTCTTTTGAGTCCTGACATATGTGCAACTCAAGAGCTCTGCTCTGAGTTTCTCTTTACAAGTCTGGGTAGTAGCTTCCGACCTCCTTGTGGGAAGGAAGAAGGTAAGGGTAGTGTGAAAGGAGATTGCTGCCCTCGCCTCACTGAGAGCACACATTGGGTCTTCTCCCAGCAGGAAAACTCTAGGGTCTCCTAGCAGTTGTCAGAGCTTTTTATTCACAAACACTGAGTGATGTGAAGGACATAGGCCAAGAAGCAATTCATCCAAAAATATCCAGATAAATGAGTGGTGTTCAACGGTGTATTAAGTAAAATGCCCCAGAAAAAAAAATTTTTATCTGCACTGCAGTGTTTGGAAGTAGCCACAGCCCAAATACAAATAATGAGATGAAAACCTCAAAATCATCCTTTTGGGTCTTTATTTCTGGTCCTGGGAAAGGTCCAGGAGCTTATACACTGTAAAACACACTTCTCTTTTCTGTTTTGCTCCCCCCACGCCCCAGCTCCACTCCGTTCTTCCACCAGCCACCACACTGCTCAGGAAGGGAATTCCTCAGTCCTCGAAGGGCTCAGCAGTACAATGTAAAAACTTTCCTTGGTAGAGTTTAATAACCCAGTACTCATATCTTCCTCAAATGTTACGGGCAACCTTGCACATCTATCAGGAGGGGTCAAAGCTCATCCTCACTCGTTACTGGAGGTGAGCTCAGCTGGCTGCCGGCCACCACAGGAGCTGGCACGCAGGTGTGGGGCCTCTGAAGCTGGGGCTTGACTGGAGCACCTCACCTACTGACCCACCCCAGGGTGGCGAGCCCACCCACCGCCTCACTGTGCCCTGACCTGCCATTTTGATTGGTGCATTTTTTGGTACAACAGGAAGTCATGTTCATGGCATACCCTACGAATGAGAAAGCGGGCGGAAGTGGAGAACACGGGTAAAAATGAAGCCACAGGGCCTCGTAAACCCAAGGATATTCTGGGCAACAAAGTCTCTGTTAAAGTGAGTAAGGTATTCCAGAGCTGTGTCCCACCTCTCATCTACTCCCTGCAGCATTCTCACGAAGCAAATTGGGTGGATGGGGTTTTGTTTTTCCCAGTGTGGGGACCAGAGGGGAAGTAGTTTAGCAGGATTTTGCATGCAAGATCAATTTATTTTTCATTTTTTATTTCTCCTGGCAACGTCAATTCAAATACGTAAGTATCTTTTATTTTCTTTTATACCTTTCTCTTTATACTGTGCACATGTTTTATAACAAAGTTATCTGCAGCATTATTTTTGTAAAAATGCAAGATGCTTGATTCATACTAAAGCTCTCAAAGTTGTCCGTTCAGTATCCTAGGTTTGAAAATACACACAGGGTAAGGAGATTAGGAGTGCTTGCCAAACCTACAACCGTGTGAAGTCTGAGGTTTGGAATTTAAGGGCCACTGTGTCCTTGGTAAAGTTTCATTTCTTTTCCCCAGAATTCAGACGATGACATTTTCAGACCTACATGTGGGCAGGAAAGGGAGGCACATTGGCGAAGCCCAAGTTTCTGTTTTGTAAAAATCTACCTCTTACTAGGAACCCACTGATTCTCAGCTTTGGCAGACCCTTGTTGCCCCCATCTTGAGATGATGGGGTCTGCTTTCCTTGCAACGGGCCCTCTGGAAAGATCTGACTCTGGACCATGGGAGTTAGACTGCTCGTGTTTAATATTACTAGAGCGTGTAATTATCTACCTGGCAGTTTTCCCCCTTCCTGAGCAAAATAAGAACAACTGAAACCCATTCTAACGTCCTTCTTGGGGAAAAGAAATTGTGTTCCCTCCTTCACTCTCATCTGGGAAGTCCAGCCTCACAGGAGACAAGAGTTTAAATTACCCAGCACTCATGCTTCATGTGGTTGCTTCCACTGCTCTTCCCTGTGAGACTCGCGGCCGCACACGATCCCAGCCTCTCCCCCCTGGAAAGAGCATGCTGCCGCCCTCGGTGATCAGCACCCCTCCTTAGAAGCACTGGGTTTTTTTCTGCCCAACTTCCCATTGCTCATGCCTTTCTGAAGTTCTCCTCACTTGCCAGCAAAAGCTGCCTGCGGTTCTAACTGTTTTCTCTTTCTTCCCCTCCTCATGCTGCCCTTCAAGGAGACGAACAGTTCCGAGGAGTCAGAGTGTGATGATCTTGACCCTAATACTAGCATGGAGGTAGAAGCAGCTATTGTCCTGTTTCCTGTAATGATTGTCTTTTTAAATGTGTTCTGTAACGGTGACCTTGCTGAAGTGACCAGCTAGTCGAGGATAAATTGTGATCTTAGGGCACATCTGGGTGTGCCATCCCAACTTAAAAACAGAAAAGAAAATTAAGTCAGCTCAATTCTGATAGAAAAATGAGCTAGATTATTTTTTAAAAAACACACACAAACTAATATTTCTGGTTCTCTTGAATGCTTGCTTAATATTTCCGTCGTTGGCAGGTATGGCTTTGTATAGAAGATATCCAACTTCATTACTAGAAACTTAGAGCTCATTTTCCCCCCAAGGAAAATGGCATTATAAAGAGTGGCTGATTCCCAGTTGAAAGACAAGAACCGTTTTACTTATAGTTTCTCCCTTATTTGTTTCTCCTTCCTTTCTTTCCCTTCTTTTTCTTTCTCCTTTATCCTCTTCAACTGGTTCTTCTACTAGAATCTATTCCTCCCTTGAGGCCCCAGCAAAATCATGGAGTAGTTATGGCCCCTAGTCACTGTGTATCGCTAATGGAGAGGGAGTGAGTGACTGCAGCCCAGGCCTCTGCATCTGCCCAGGCCCAGGGCTCCTGGGGGGTGGCTGTCCCACCAGAAGTAAAAGCAGCCCTGGGAATGGCCTTCCTTCTGTAGCCTTAGCAGAGGACTCTCTAGAGATGGAAAGACTAAGAAGTTGTCAGGGACCTCTCTTACCCTGGAGGGTTCCAGGGGCATGGGAGTGGAATTAACACCTCCACCCACAAGAACATCGAGTCAAATCAACTTCCAACCCCTTCTTGGCTAGAAACTGTCTTGGGTTAGAGAAACAGGACTCCTACATGGCTTGCTACTGAGTGACAACCCTCATGATTTTACAAACCCTAGACAATTAGAACAAACATGGAGCTGGCTTTCCCTGACATTTTGTCTTTCAGGGGAAATTGGCATGTTTTTCTCCAAGTCTGTGTTCCCATCACCAGGAATGGATAAAAGTGTAGAGATTTCCTCTAAGTAAATAGAGAGTGGTTTTTTTTTAATCTTTTCCTTTGTATAGACCTAAGCTTTTCACTTGACTGGATGAACCTTTATTATTCTTATTCTAATTTGACCTAATTCCAAAGAAATCCACCACCATATTACGACAACCACCACAAAACCCAAGAAAAACTATTCTGCCCAAGAAGGGGTAAATGAGCTGTGGAAGATGCCAATTGTGTTGAATGAGGCCAGAGCCAAGTTGTCGAAATCAGGAGTTCTGCCAGGATACAATGGTCACTTGTGGCTGTGGGTATTGCCACAAGCCTAAATTCGGCATGTGTAGGTCAATGCAGTGCTCCACCCTGGGAGGAAGTGGGTACGGCATTCATAGTCTAAATGTATCTTCGAGAAAGATGCAGCCAAGGGAGATTTATGGCTCTGCTTACCTTGCATTTCATAGGACAGGCACCTGCTCCCATGGAGCCCACACCTATCACCTTGTAGCCCCCTTGTGACAGTGTATCTCCAGTCTAAGTGTTGCTGGCCTGTGTCAGATGACATCAGAGATGTCACCTGCAAAGAGAGGAAGTCCAGGCATAGGGAGGGGGAAACCCAGATATTTGCCATCTAGAAGGCAATTTGGGACCTCTTTTTAGCTCAGGTGAACTAGGGAGAGAAGTGCAAGAAGGGCAAGAAGTTGGCACAGAGTGATATGGAGCCAGGTGAGCAATGCAAACGGAGAAAGTTGCCTGATATAATGAGATGCTCCATTCTACATTTAGATAAGCAAAACTATGTAAACACACACGTACACACGTGTTAGCCCTGTTTTGTGAGTTGAACACATGTCTACGGTTCTGATTCATCCAAGGCTCACAGCCCTTTGCATAGACTAAAGGTGATGGGTCCCAGGGAGGTGCTTTGGGATGTGTAAGCAAAGGTAGTAGGACGTTAGTGCTGAAGGGAAGAAAGCCATGAATTGTGTTGATGCATGTCTGAAAAGTTCTCAGATACAGTGCTTGAGACAGACATTTCAATTAACTGGCACTGTTGGGGGGCATGTGTTAGAAACTAACCAAATATTCTGGTTAATCCAAGTTTTCTGTAGTAGGTGTGCAGGCTGCCCTCACATATTCCTTCCATCCAGATCCTTGTAAGCATCAGTGAGTTCACATGCTGTGTTGCCACGTTAAAGTTAACTGAGCACACAAGCAGGTGCTGAGGGGAAACAGGCCTCTTGGCACTGCTAACTTAGAATTTTCAGACACAAACAACAAATATGCTATGGAAAGTCAACCTGTTCAACATGAGTTGAGAATTTTCCCAAGGATAGGTAAGTAGAACTTTATTGCGGCGTTCATTGCAGAGGGGGGAAATGGCCAGGGCTGCATACTAAAAAGAGCTATTAAAGACTCAGCTTGAGAAACAGGTGGCCTCCTGAAGGCCGCTGGCTGCTAAATTAGTAATTGGGGGCATCACTACCATGCCCATCCTGGCCCCCAACCTCACCCTTATCTCCTGAACCTGATGACTGTAATATGTGTTACCTGACTGAGTTGGGTCCCTGTGCCCCGGGGAACTGACCTACACCCCCTGTGGCTTATGCTCTGAGCCCCTGTGCCTGGAGCCCAGCCGACATGCTGGCCTATGCACCCCGTGCCCTGCTCCGTGCTAGGTCTCTGAATGCTAAGTCCTGCCCTCTTGACTGCCTACGCCTTCACCTGATGCCAGCATGTTGACTGCAATCCTAGCTGTATTTAGGCTCTTTTCCCCTGCTTCCCACACATATATCACTACCAAATTCTTTCCCTTACTATTGTTTTTCTTAGTTGGTGGATTGAAGGGTTCTCTTAAGGAGAAGTTTCTTTGGGTCTTTGCTTCCAGACCAGCTGCTTGCTACGCTCAGGACTAGTATATGCCCCACTATATTGTTTTATGGAGGTTTATAGACACATCCTTGAATGCTAATTAAGAGGAAAGTAAAGCACCTTGAATCCTAAGAATCTGGCTTACAAAGCTTTCCAGGAACATCCAGTTATGTAAAAGGAGGCAATTCTGATGTAATGTATCCATCCTTTTTCTTATCCTATAGAGAAACACATGTGAATATTCTCAGGTACAGCCCCCACTTCCCACTCCCAGCACACAAGCCACACCATCATTCGCTACAAGATTGGCTCCCAGTCCACATGATCCTCTCGTGGTCCGGCATCCCCTGCTGCCCCCCCCCCCGCCCCCGTTGATCTGCAACCACACCTCAGAGAGAACTGTTCTAGAAATGGCAACGATCTGCCCACAACTCACCTTACGTTATCTTGTAATGATTACACTTTGGGGGCTAGAGGAGAAGAGGAGAATATATATGAGAGAAATGTTTCTACATGGAAGAGGAATCCAATCAGGCTGAAAATCAGACACTAGGCTCTTTGGGGAACAAGTTAATATTAATTCATTCTTTTCCAGTACAGCTTAGATTGCGGACTGCCTCTTATTGATGAGGACTGCAGATGTGATGGTGGGCTGAGCACCATATCTCCCCCTTCTGGCTTCCCAGTCCTGCCCCTCCCTCACCATCTGACTGCTGCCCAGGCTGGAGCCAGGGCTCCAGGGCTGAGGGTCTGCTTCTACCCTCTGAGCCAATGCCCACCTCTGAGAAGGCTGGACCCTCCCCAAGCTGTACCGATTTCTCTTAAGACCCAGCTAGCCAGGTCCCCATACCCATGCCACCTTGGAAAGTCATCTGAGCAACCATGTGGGGACTTGGGGTTTTGCACCTGCAGTCCAGTCCCAGAACTGCTACTTGCCTACATCATGTGCTGGAGCAGAAAGGCCTGAACCAGCCTCCCAGACTTGGGCCTTCATCTTCAGGGATAAACTTTCTCAGTCCAGCTTTTATGTCAAGTCCAATTTAAAAAATCCATCTTAATTTAAAAATAAAAAAGCCCAAGGCCACTTTTAGCAGAGAACATCAATCTGTCACATTAAGAGCCTGCCACAGTTCCAAAAATGCTCCATCTCTGCCCCAGCCATTCAACAAGGAGCCAACCTCATCCTCATCCGCCACCCAGTCTAAATGTAGACATACCCTCAGTCGTTATACCAGCTGCGAGACAGTTAGCTCGGGGGTTACTTTCTGCATGAGAAGAGGGCTAGGGTCTTGTGGGAGAGGGTACTTGGAAAGGCGAAGATACTTTGGAAGGAAATTTCCAGTCAGAGTAAGGATCCTAGACTTGGAGAGCTGACAGAAACTTAGAAACTTTCAGTGAACCCTATCTCCTTCGTTTATTTTTTTTTATTATGGTAAGACATACATAACATAAAATTTACCATTTTAACCATTTTTAAGTGGCATTAAATTCCTTCACAATGTTGTACGACTGTCACCGCTATTCACTTCCAGAACCTTCTCTTCATCCTGAATTGAAACAGTACCCACTGAACAATAACTCCCGGAGTCCTTTCCACCCACTCCACCGCACTCCAGCCCCTTCAGAGACTTTTAGAAGAAGAAACTGAGGCAGAGACGCTGTTACTTTCAGTTTGAAAATGAGAAGGTGCCCTGAGGGCAGATTCTGGCTTTTCCTGGCCGTTGTTCCCCGGCCTACACCATCTGCTCTTTTCTTGGAGTCCCCATCTCCAAGTTGTTCTTAATCTAAAACACAGATCCTGGCAGATGAGAAGACCTGCCTTCCAGTGCCAATTTTTCTGTGTGGATTTCAACTTATTCAATGTTCCAGCTCAACAAAGAGGAATATCATTTCTGCCCATCCCAGCTTTCCAGGGCGAAAGTATGACTTAAATAAAAATCACGGAAAGGTGGAGTGCCAGCTGGCTCAGTCCCTAGAATATCCGACTCTTGATCTTGGGTTTGTGACTTAAAACCCCACATTGGGTGTAAAGATAACTTTTTAAAAAATCACACAAAGGCAGCACCACATGGGAGGAACAAACAGGAGTCGAAATCCTGGACTGCAGTCTGTATACTGTCAACCGCGAGGCCTCGGGCTGCCACTCAGCCTTTCTGAGCTCGGGTTTCTGCGAGAGGTTGCACAGCCCCGAGGAGCCAGGTGTTTATGTCTGGTGTGGAATGAGCGCTATGCGGATCCAAGGTGTGGACTGCATGGACTCTGAGACCCTTCTCGTTCCTGAACTTCTAACCGAAAACACTGAGACCCTCCAACAGAAGAAGCTGGAGATTCTGTGCCTTGACCCTGGAATTAGCTTTGAAGCGGGTGTGCCAGGAATGGCCTGAGTGCATTTTCACCTGAGACGGGACTGGAACGTCCACCGCCAGCCCTGCGAAGGGTCTGGGCGGCCAGTGCTGACCCTTCTGCCCTTGCCCCTTCCCCACAGTTCCCCAGTCACTGCTTCCACATCTTGAAAGAGCTAGGCTGCTGCTCCCACCTCAGCTGCTTTGGCTCCTTGTCCCAGACTCAGACCTTCAAAATAACCTGGTCACACAGATTGAAGGAAACTTTCACACCCCAGTCAGGTGACTGGCCTCCTGGCATTGCCAGTGTGTTTCCACCAATGCCTGCTAATGCATTATATGAAAAGAATTTTTTTTATGAAAAGAACTCTTTGGAGAAAAGAGAGTGAAACATCACATTCCTCTCTTTTTATTTTTACAAAGTATTTTCTTTGTAATATATCTGATAAGTTTGGCCTGGAGACTCACTCCTGTTGCCTAGCTTTGTTCTGACTCTACGTGCAGACTGATTTATATTCTCCCACTGAGGGAAGGGCACTTCACTTGCCGGCGCTGGCATTTTCTCTCTCCTGGGAGAATCACAAGAAAATCTTCCACTGCACATTCATTTCTGTTATGTTTTCTGTTCCTTCCAATGATCCTATGAAGACAGGGTTTTCTTACCCTCCTAAGGGAAGCAGTGTCAGAGAGGTCATGGTCACACAACCAACAAAAAGAGCAAGTCTGGGGTGCCTGTCTGGCTCAGTCAGAAGAGCATGTGACTCTTGATCTCGAGGTCATGAGTTGGAGCCCCATGTTGGGTGTAGAGAATACTTGAGAGAGAGAAACAGAGCAGGTCTTGAATTTGGTGAGATGAGAGACCAAACTTGGCACGTGGTATGGAGGAAGTCTGCTCACTGAGGCTCAGGTACTTTCTTAAGAAGGTTCAGGCCCTCCCTTGTTGCACATCTGCTTGTTAGAGGAGAATTTCTTCCTCAACAACTTTTTTAATCCCTTGACAGTGGGAGTGATGACTTGGCCTCACCCACACCCTACCCCAATGACTCAGGAGTCCAACCACAGGAGCCAAGAAAGGAGATCCAATCATATGGGTTGGAAATGTCTGAATCGGTTTCTCAGGCCAATATAGTCACTCAGCAACCCCCAGTCATGCATGTCCTCTGGTACTGTCACCCTCTTCTGGGGCCTCGCCCACCTCATTTATGTTGTACATTAATGAGATTATGAGGTGCCAGTGATCCAGGAGAAGTTGCTCTAAGAGCCGCTGTTAGAGAAGGCCACCACCTCCCTCCCCAACCCAGCTCTGCCAAGGTTCACCTACAGGCTCGCTCAACATGATCCTAGTCAGTTCCATTTATCAAAAGTTAATAACACAAAGCATTGCAGTGAGTACTATGGAGGGCCAAAAATTACATGAGATCAGGCCCCATGCTTAAGAAGCATGCAGTCACGTAGAGAGAGGTGGTTTTGATTGATTCATGTAACAGCAAACTTTACGTGCTCTATTAAGAGCATGAGGCCATTATTCATTCAGTGGGTATTTACACACCCACTCAGGCACTGGGCTAATAATAATAGCAGCTACTGTTTATCTTTCTTCCCTATGTACCTGGCTCTGCTGAGTCCCTTCTCCCAACAGTGTCAATACATAGGTATGATTATCATTGTTCCTGTTTTATAGATGAAAAAACCGGAGCACAGAGAGGTTAAATATCATCCCCAAGGTTGTGTATTCACAGCCTGTCTCCTAGGAAGCCTGTGAGCACACTCATTGGCTTCACATTATGGTAGTATACGGGTTGGACGGACTTCTAGAATGTAAGCAGTCTTGGAGAAGGGTAAAGTGGAAGGAGAGAGCATGAGTAAAGGGCCTGAGGTATGAAAGTGCCTGGCACATTTTGAAAAAATTATATGGTCTGTAGCTGGGGTTCAGATACATCAGAAGAGCTGTAGGAGATACAGCCTAACAGAGGAGTTGGGACCAAACTATGAGGGCCTCGAGGAACTTGCTAGGAAGCCTGGACTCGACGCACTGGATGACAAGAACAAAAATAGGCTTTTGAGCAGAGTCTGTGTTCACTCTGCACTTTAGGAAGATAGCTGGCCGCTGAGTAAACAACCGGGGCCGACCTCTTGCAGGGCTGTTGCAGTAGACCGTGGTAGGTGAAAAAGAGTAAGGATAAAAAAGTAAAAAGCAAGAGAGGTTTTGGGGATAGGAATGTAAGGACGGTCAAATCACTGAGGCATGAGACCTCAGAACATTCATCCATAAAGCCTTTATCCAAGGTTAAGATCTCGACTTCCAGGTTGGACATGTGCCATATGAAAAGGAAGTCCTAACAGCCCCCTTCGCCCCCAGGCCCCTCTGAGCAGACCTGCAGGCTGCTGAGAGCATAGGAGACCCATGCATGCACAGTAACCACCTTCTGCTTTACCTATTTTGTGGGACGGGTGGTAGATTTTTTTTATTATTCTGTTAAAAGTCATATTTTTATCCTTTTTTATTTTCAAGGACATGCCAAATGTTCTCTAATCAAAATAGTGAGAAAGGGTGGAAAGAAGAGTCAGACTAATAATCCCCACAAAACAGTTAATGTGTTTGACACTTGAACATTCATGGAGACTTATATATCCAACAGCTAGTGCTTATACATTCTTGTCAGGAACACAACTCTTTACAAAAATCAACCATGCACTGATAAAGCAGGTCTCATCAGAAATCCAGGAATCAGTATCCTATCAAGCAGGTCCTCCAACCACAATGCCATTAAGTTAGAAATCAGAAACAAAAATGATTTTCAAAACTCATACATTTGGAAATTTTAAAACATTCTATCACAAGTGGGTCAAAGGGGGGGGGTTAAAGTTGAAGAAAAAATACTTAGAACTAGAAAGTAATGTAAATACTAGGAGGTAAGAAATCCCCCCACCTATCCCTGCCCACCCCAGAAAAGCCTCAGGGGCGGGGTGTTGGTTTGCCTGAGCCCTTGGATAGAGCAGCTTTCCTCCAACCAGGCTGCATGTTGACTCATGTAGCTTTCAGAACTCCCATTGCTGTTTGGGATTGCGTTGCATTCACATATTGTTTTATATTGCAGCCTGCTTAATGTCCATTTAGAAAGAAGCAGAGGTAGAGATATTTCCTAAATATTCAGAAAATTGTGTCTGGTTTAACCAGATTGAAAACAGGAAGGGTTATGGGACACCTGGGTGACTCGGTTGAGTGCTTGACTCTTGACTTCAGCTCAGGTCATGATCCCACGGTATGGGATCGAGCCTCGTTTGGGATCCATGTTGAGCCTAGAGCCTGCTTAAGATTCACTCTTTCTCTGCCCCTCTCTCCTGCTTGTACTTGTAAAAAAAAAAAATTCAAAACAGGAAGTGTTAAACCTCCAAACCAGAACTCAGACCTAAATTTTTAAAAATTGGTTTTCTTATATCTGTTTATTTTATTGCCAATTTTCCTTACCTAAAATCATCTAAAATCCCTTCCCTTCCTCTTCTGAACAGAGATTCCCATGAAACAAGCACAAAGGGAATAGAAAAATCAGACAGACTATACAAATTCTGAGTTCATTCAAGGGAGTTCAGAGTTGAGCTTAGAACATTTGGTTTGAGTTTCTTTGGGCCGTTTTGGTTCCTTCAGAATCCTAGATGCATAGTTTTGAACTGTAATTTGTGACTGGTGATGAGGAATTGAGAAAAAAAATGGGGTAAGTGTGTTTTCCTCCTGGAGTCAGTTGTGGCCTGGTTATCTAGATAAGGATTTTGCCCTCACTCTCAGGACATGGGGTCAGAATCTTGGACATACACTGGCAAGAAAAATAGGCTCAAGCTCTCTTCAAAGCTCAGCTTCTTATTCAGTGCTGGTTGATTTTACCTATAACTCTTTCCTATTACCTTGCCACCCTCCCGTTTTGAAGAAAACCAAGAAAACACTGGAATTCTCTCTGGAAGGAAGAAACTAGGTTGCTGGGGGACCACATTGTGGTGGTTCTTTTCTCCCTGAGGAGGAAGTGCTACCACCTGCCGCCCTCTGCTGTTCAAATAAAACCAGATTCCCAAGAAGCTCTTTCCCACGCTGTCTACACCAGCCTTGCCATCTTGGGTTTGGGTTTCAGAGAAAGAACATGTGCAGTGTATACAAGTGTCATCTTCCTCCACTACCACATCCATCTTGACTCCCATTCTTTCCTCTTTCCCAGTTCACTCTCGACGGACTCTCAAACTGTTTCTGAGGAAGGAAAACATGAGGTTCAAGAAATATGTATAGCTTATGATGAATCCTTCTGGCCCCAAGGGCTGATACCTCAGGTCTCTGTCACCTTATCCAAGGTAGTTAGGAGGCTTAAATTCTAGTCTTCTAATTGGATGAGTTATTTGATTCAGCAAATACTTGGTCTTCCACTATGTGCAAGATGCTATGTGCTACTGTCTTCAAAGGGTTTATGAGTCTGGTAGGATAATAGCATGAGGGAAGATGTCATGATAGATAGAAACATGTGACCGTATGGACCAGCCTCTGGAAGAGCAGAGAGGAGGGAAAGATCACTGCTGCCTAAATTTCAGGCAAGGACTGACTGATGAGATTCCCAAGCAAGTCACATTCCAATTGATGGAAATAGGAAAACACTCCAAGTTCATGGCAAGACATTTTTCTCAACATTCCTCCCCAAAATTAGAATCCTACACACTTTGTTTGTTTAGATTTGACAAGTATCAATGGACCTCTTATGTGCCAGATATTGTGCTAGGCTCCGAGGCAACAACAGCAAACAAGGTTCTTGCCCACACGGGCCTTGCAGTCCACAGGGAGCCACAGACAAATACAGAGGCTGTTTCACTGCCATGCGAGAAGCCCATCATGACCCTCCACACTGCCGCCCTCCATATTACACCTTGCTTCAAAGCAGAACGAGGAAAAAGGAGGGAGGAATCTTCTACGGGCATAATCCAGAGTCAAAGTTAGAAAAAGCATTAGCATGGATTTCATCCAGGCTCATGGTCCTTGCCGGGGAGTTCAAATGGGACCACTAGGTAGAAATGGGATGGAGAGCAAGGTGAGGGAGCAAAGGTAAGGTAAGCAGGTAGGCCTTTGACATCAATGACAAAGCGTCACGATGCTTTTC